>NW_026057576.1:72242068-72304080 GCF_023721935.1 Panthera uncia
AGAGAGGGATTATGAGCACAGGGGTTTTTTTTTCTGTAGTTGTTGTTTTATTTCCAGACATATCTCCAACACCTAGAATGACGTCTGATCCATACTGATGGCCACTGCCATTTGTTGAATTGATTAAATGAAATTTTGCATATTCCTTTTTTCCATCAAATTATATTCTAAATGATTTCCCCATATCTTTAACTACTGTTAACAACCCTAATATTTTTAAAATATTTCTTTATTTATTTTTGAGAGAGAGAGATCACAAGCAGGGGAGGGGCAGAGAGAGAGGGAAACACAGAATCGCAACCAGGCTCCAGGCTCTGCCTTATCAGTGCAGAGTCCGACATGGGGTCCAACCCATGAACCACGGGATCATGACCTGAGCCAAAGTCTGACGCTTAACTGACTGAGCCACTCAGATGCCCCCCACAACCCTTAGTTTTAAATGAACATTTTCTTCTCCACTTTGTAAATTCTGCCTTCCAGAGGAAACCATTATCAATAGTTGAGTGTGGGGGCGTCTGGGTGGCTCAGATGGTCAAGCTTCCCACTTTGTCTCTCATGACCTCACAGTTCACTGGTTTGAGCCCTGTGTTGGGCTCTGTGCTGACAGTTCAGAGTCTGGAGCCTGCCTGGGATTCTGCATCTCCCTCTCTCTCTGCCCCTCTGCCACTCCCACTCTCTCTGTCTCTCTCGAAAATAAATAAACATTAAAAAATTAGTTTAGTGTGTTTCTCTATCGCCATGCTTTCAGATGCAAACACCAGACCCCCGGTAATATGTCTAAAGCAATAAAACTCAGGTGTGCCATGGCCAGTTGAGGGCATGCCCTTGTCAGGACTTGCTTGTCCTCAGCATGACTCTCCCATCCACACCCTTCCTCATGTGTTGACCTCAGGCTGACCTTTCCCAATAGCAAAATCACAGAACATTGACAAGGCCTCACCACCTGATGGCTTCCAAAGCAAGAGAGAGCTCCTCCAACCCATCAAGATGACTTTAATCTCCACTTTGAGAAGGGAGAGACCCTGCCTTCACTATCAGGATGTACAAAGGCACCTTCTTAGTTTTCCTAGACAAGGGTTTCACTCTTTGCTCTGGGAACTTCTTGCCCAAGAAGCCAACCCTGTAAACCAGTCAATAATGCCTTGTTTGCTGACGAATTACTCAACCTGTTCCCTTTTGAAGACTATATTTTGTTCACTGGGGCAAATGGCCTTTTTCTCAGGATAACAGATCATTTGGCTGAGCAAACCGTGCAACTCACCAAAACACAGTTGATGACTCAAGATTCTCTCAAGGTCTTCACTTCACTTTATGCATCCGCCTTAAACTAATATTTAATACACTTTGCCCCGTGCTACTGAGACCACTGTCATGAAAGGCCTGATTTAAGCCCTCAGACCCAGAGTGTAAAACCGAATTCTGATTTTCCTATTCTGAGATGATACTAAGACTCAGTAAAGGTGGTCCTCTCCGCGTTATTGCGGACATGAACTCAGCGTCCATGACCCACAGATATTCTAGTAGCCTTCTTGAAAATCAGCACCTGGCAATTTTGGTGGAACCATGGCCACGATTCAATGCAGAGATTGTTCTACATTTCTGTCTAGACCTAAATTTCTCCCTTTCTCAAGGAACATGACACCAGTCTCAACAACCACAACATACATACATGCATCCCTTCAAACATCTCTCTCTCTCTCTCTCTCTCTCTCTCTCTAAATTCTTAATCACATACCAGCTATTCATCTAATTGTCCTCAGCGAAATCCACGTGAAGATTAAAAAGAAATCACCTGTGTGCTAGAACAAATCTAGCTGAACATTTCTAGAAATCGTAAAACAAAATAAAACAAAAGAAAGATGCCAAACTCAAATGCGTTTTAGTGAAATGCTTTTGTAATTCATTTAAAAAAATATTTCAGTGTTTAAATCAAACACTATATTGGTTGACTGATTTATACTCACTCACCAAAATAGTGTTTTGAAACACTTTTTCCCATAGTCATTTCTTCAAACCAGGAACTCATGTATTTGCCAAAAAATAAATTGCATTCTATCCTTGAAAGCATTGAATCCATTTGATACATAAAATGCATTAGGTTTGAGTAGCGGCCAAACTTAGAGTGTTTTCACTCATCCTTGCTGTTTAAGCTGGTGAACATATGACCCAATATATAATCCATGGTCTTAGAATTGCTGTGAAATGTGCTATAAAACAACAAATAATTTTAATATTTATATGGCTGAATTGGATAACATTTTTAGTTCATTTTGTATCATGTAACAGTTTCTTCTAAATGTCATTCCATGTTTTTGCCATAGCCATCTAACAATTGTATTATATAGCAAAAATATTTTAAAAATCTTGCAAATGGCAGTGTAATGTAAAAGTGTAGAAAACCTTAAAAGTGGCAAAACTTGTGTACCTCTTCTTTGACTTATTCTTTTCTCAGACACATCTTTAGAACAAGTCTATTTCTTCCTGTGTTCGTGATGGATTGATTACATTTGTTTGGTCATCTCTTCACCCTTTGACATGAGACAAAGAAGACACAGTTGCTGTAATTGTTGGAATAACATTCAGCTTAACGGTAGACATTTATTTAAACTCTCCCATCTTTTGGGGATAGTATTTTATCGGGAAAAAGGTAAAGCCCCTGCCCTCAGTGAACTCAGGTTAACCTTTGGAAGCAAAAAAAGCTCAGTATGTTCCATGGCGAGGTAAGTGATGGAGAAGTATACAGGGCACCTTTTAAAGCCATTACAAAAAATAAAATATTAAAATATGGGAACAGAAACAAATCTTAGGCACTCTCTTGCAGAACTCTGGTAGTATTATAGTTGAGTAGAGACAAAAACAGTGAGAGGTTTGATCTTTATTATTATTATTATCACCATCATCATCATTAATATTATATGTCAACCCTGTGTGAACGTGCTAAGGTAAGTCCTTTATAAATCTCTAGCTTCAGGCTAAAACTTGTCTTCTACAAAAATTCAGTTTGTGTGTGTGTGTATATATATATATATATATATATATGTATATATATATATACACATATAGAGAGAGACATATATAGAAAGAGACATATATAGAGAGACACATATATATAAACATATATATATATATATTTAAGTGAAGAAATAAATAGCCCATGGGATATATATATATATATATATATATTTAAGTGAAGAAAGAAATAGCCCATGGGATGCTGGAGACTCTGGACTTTTCACCGATTGTCCCTGATTGTCTATAAGAGTCTAAGAATGGAAGAGTAACCTAGGTGAGATGAAATTGTTCCTAGGGAGAAAACAAAATGAGACTAAAATATGAAAGTAAATGTTCCACTACAATAAATTGCACAATAGTTTTGTAAGATGTTATCATTGGGATAAACTGGATAAAGCGTATGTAGGATCTCTTGGTGTTATTTCTAATAGCTGTATGTGAATCTAAAGTGATCTCGAAATGAACAGTTTAATTAAAAAAATAATAATAATGGGACTTCTGGTTTCCAGTTCCACATATAAAGATCTTGGGAATTGCCACTCTATCCTAACAAGTAAAGGGCTAAACAGACTGAAAAATCAACTCTTCTTGGATTTGTAAGAGATTGAGGACACAGGACAAACCTCATCCCCCAAGACTAGAGGGAAACAGGTAAATTCAGGAAGACACGATTTACCTGAGTAGGGACTCATGAGCTGAAACTGCCATCCAAATCAGGCTTGGGTAGGAAAATCTGAACTGTGATTGATGAATTGCTAGAGTCTCAGCATCAATAAGTCTGAGAGTTAAATACTCCTGGGGTACCTAGACATAGGAGAGTCATTACACTCTTGTC
Organism: Panthera uncia; assembly: GCF_023721935.1. NCBI lineage: Eukaryota > Metazoa > Chordata > Mammalia > Carnivora > Felidae > Panthera > Panthera uncia. The sequence continues at coordinate 72,245,916 of NW_026057576.1, forward strand.
AAATTTACCTCCAGGAGCTCAGATTACATTGCCATTGTGAATAACAAAGAAAAACTCCCCTTCTGGCAGGAGAAGGGGTGGAGGGTTCATTTTGAAATACACCAGAGTGCTCTGATCTTCTTAAGATCTGCCCTCAAGGGAAACTACTTAACCAGAGACTAACCTGTTGGAGTATTCCCTATCATGCTGGAAGTCCTAGCTAATGCAACCAGACAAGAAAAGGAAGTAAAAGTACACAGATGGGGGCGCCTGGGTGGCTCAGTCGGTTGAGCGTCCGACTTCAGCCCAGGTCATGATCTCGCGGTCCGTGGGTTCGAGCCCCGCATCGGGCTCTGTGCTGACAGCTCGGAGCCTGGAGCCTGTTTCAGATTCTGTGTCTCCCTCTCTCTCTGACCCTCCCCTGTTCATGCTCTGTCTCTCTCTGTCTCAAAAATAAACATTAAAAAAAACTAAAAAAAAAAAAGTACACAGATGGACAAGGAAGAAATAAAACTGTTTTTGCACTCAGATGACATCATCTATGTAGAAACGCCAACAAATTTAACATAAAAATCCTGAAACAAATAAGTGACAGTAGCAAGTTTGTAGCACATAAGGTTAATAGACAAAAGATATTTGCTTTCCCATGTGAAAGCAATGAACATGTAGAATTTGAAATTAAAACACAATACCATTTATATTATTACCCTAAAAATTGAATATTTAAGTATAAATCTAACAAAATAAATAGGTACCAGGTCTATTTGGAAAAAAAGTTACAAAACTCTGATGAACAAAAGCAAAAAAAAGAATTAAATAAATGGAGAGATACTTTATTCATGGGTAGGAAGACACAATTTTATCACAATGTCAGTTTTTTCTCAAGTTGATCTCTAGACTCAATGCAATCCAAATCAGAACCTCAGCAAGTTATTTTATGGGTATTGACATACTGATTCTAGATTTTATGCGGAAGGGGCACCTGGGAGGCTCAGCTGGTTAAGCATCTGACTTTGACTCAGGTCATGATCTCGTGGTTCGTGGGTTCGAGCCGTGCATTAGGCTCTGTGCTGACAGCTTCGAGCCTGGAACCTGCTTTGGATTCTGCCTCTCTTTCTCTCTCTCTCTCTCTCTCTCTCTCTGCCCCTCCCCCACCTGTCTGTCTCTCTTTCTCTCAAAGATAAAATACATCATTAAAAATAATAATAAAGCTTATATGAAAAAAGAGAAGACCAAGAATAATCAACACAACATTGAAGGAGAGGAACAAGGTTGGAGGACTGATGGCTACCTTACATTAAGACATACTATAAATTTACAGTAATCAAGACAATGTGATGTTGGTTAAAATTATATAGACAACTAGATCAATAGAATAGAATTGAGAACCAAGAAATGAATCCCTATAGTCAATTGGTCTTTGACAAAATAGCAAAGGCAATCAAATGGAACAAAGATATTCTTTCCAACGAAAGTGTTGGAACAACTGGACATTTGCATACAAAAACAAACAAGCAAACAAAAACAGAATCTAGACCCAGACCTTATATCCTTTACAAAAATTAATTCAAAATGGATCATGGACCTAAATATAAAATGCAAAACTATAAAACTCTTAGAAGGTAACACAGGTAAAAACCTAGATGACCTTGAGTATGGTGATGACTTTTTAGATATGAGAGCAAATGCTTGACCCATGAAAGATATAATTGATAAGTTGGACTTCATTAAATTTTTTGAAATATGTGTGTTCTGCAAAAAAACAATGCCTAAAGAATGAGAAAATAAACCACATATTGGGACGAAATTTTGTAAAAGATACATCTGATAAAGAACTATTATCCCAAATAATACATAAATAAATAAATAAATAAATAAATAATAAATAATAAATAATAAATAAAGAACAAAAAGCCCAATTAAAAAAATAGGCTGAAGATCTTGACAGATTCCTCATCAATGAAGATGGCAGGTAAGCACATAAAAAGATGTTCCACATCATAAGTCATTAGTAAATGGAAATTAAGACAGCAATCAGATACCACAATCCACCAAGCAGAATGGCCAAAATCTGGAACACAGACAACATCAAATGCTGACTAGGGTATGGACCAACAGGGATTCTCATTCTTTGCTAATGAGAATGCAAAATGATAGAGCCAATCTGAAAGACAATTGATGCTTTCTTACAAAACTAAATATACTCTTACTATACAATCCAGCAAACACACTCCTTGATATCTTCCCAGAGGAGTTGAAAATATGCCCACACAGTCACCTGCACACAGATGTTTACAGCAGCTCTATTCATAATTTTCAAAACTTGGAATGACTTTCAGTTGGTGAATGGAGAAATTGTGGAACATCCAGGCAATGGAGTGTTTTCAGTGCTAAAAGAAAATGAATGACCATGCCATGAAGACACGTGGAAGGAATGTAAATGCATATTACTGTGGGAAGCAAGACAATCTGATAAATCTACATCCTGTGGGATTCCAACTATCTGATATTCTGGAAAAGACAAAGTTATGATAACAATTAAAAGGTCAGCAATTTCCAGGGTTTAGAGGGAAAAGGCAGTGAATAGGCAGACCACAGAGGATTTTTAGGGCAGTGAAAATACTCTGATACTATAATAATGGGTAGTTGTCAATACACATTTGTCCAAACCCATAGAGTATATGACACCAATCAAGGATCCTAATGTAAACTGTGGATTTGGGGTGGTTATCATGTGTCACGGCAGGCTCATCAGTGTCAGCAAATGTACCCTCTGGTGGGGGATGTTGATAGTGGAGGGGCCGATGCATGTGTGGGGCAGGGGATAGGGAAACCTCTGTATTTCCTCTAGATTTTGTTGCAAACCTAAAACTACTCTTAAAAAATGGTCTTAATAGCCAAATTATGGAAAGAGCCTAAATGTCCATCAACTGATGAATGGATAAAGAAATTGTGGTTTATATACACGATAGAGTACTACGTGGCAATGACAAAGAATGAAATACTGCCCTTTGTAGCAACATGGATGGAACTGGAGAGTGTTATGCTAAGTGCAATAAGCCATACAGAGAAAGATACCATATGTTTTCACTCTTATGTGGATCCTGAGAAACTTAACAGAAACCCATGGGGGAAGGGAAGGAAAAAAAAAAAATGGAGGTTAGAGTGGGAGAGAGAGAGCCAAAGCATAAGAGACTCTTAAAAACTGAGAACAAACTGAGGGTTGATGGGGGGTGGGAGGGAGGGGAGGGTGGGTGATGGGTATTGAGGAGGGCACCTTTTGGGATGAGCACTGGGTGTTGTATGGAAACCAATTTGACAATAAACTTCATATATTGAAAAAATTTTTAGAAAATGGTCTTAAAAAAACACCAATACCAATTCTAAAAACAAAAAGAAAAAAATATATATGTGTGTGTGTGTGTGTGTGCGTGCGTGTGTGTGTAAAACTATTCTTCACCCTGTAAAATCATAGAAAATAGTCTATCACAGATCATTCCTCCCAAGGGATCAAGTCCACATATCTAAATATGGAGGTGTTGGCCTGTTTGTGCTCACGTTCATTGATTCTTTGCCTACCCCTAGCTTCATCTCTCTTCTCCTTCTGCTTGCCTTCAGATCATCTGGGGAATTCAGTTAACAGGGGGCACTGGTGAAAAATGGAATAAGAAAAGGAAAGAATCCAGGAATTTCTTCCCTTCTCTACCCGCTTTGTGTGCCCTCTCTTAGGTCTGTGGTCAGACTTGCCATGACTCCCATCTGTCATCTTCCAATGGTGATGGTAGCCTCTGGAACACCACTCATTCCATTTTGCTCAATAGCATCTTAAGACAGTCAATAAACTTGGGGTTGCCTAACATGCCCATGGCTGCTCTTTTGATTTTTGCTTTCTTGATAGCACCTGGGCTGATAAAACAGTGCAGAGAGGTCAACCAATAGGAAAGCAGACACACATAAGAGAGCGACCTTGTTCAAACAAGTACTCTTGGAAAAGTTCACAGAAACTACAATGTCTGGTTTTTCATAGGGAGTCATTTCTTTTTTCTACATTTCCACAGTGTTCTATACTGTAGCTTTTACTAACTGTGTCTTGCTTTGATCGTGTTGCCTTTCTATAGGCTACTCCAAAATCTTTTACTCTGCTGTTTTCTTTTCTCTCTCTCTTTTCTTTATCTAGCAAAGTGCCCATATATTATATTTAAGCTTCCCCATAAATATTTTTTAATGAATTAGTACATTTTTAACTTCCTATAGCTAAAATCTTCTGATACATTTTGTACAGAAATAAAAGTTTAGTCAGGCAGGTTATTTAAATGCTCTACGGGCCTCCTAATTGGTCATCTGTATAAATTAACTAACTTTATAAATAAAATCCATATAAATCAATATTTTTGCCTAAAGAGCTAACAGCATTTTTACATAAAACTACATTTCCTGGTTCTAAATTGATGGAACTTATGTCATCAATTTTTTAATCATCACATGGAGTCATACATAAGTACAGACTGTGGCTCAGCTGTAACATAATTAATGTTTTGGTTTTTATTTTAATTTGTTCTTTATATATGATTTTATCAATTGACTAATTGCTTTTCTTCAAATCATTTCACATTGTGTTAAAGTGGAAGATGAATGTTTTCATACTTTATTTCCTTTTCCTACCAATAGCTAGATAACAATGTTGATTTCTGGAAATCTTTTTTTTTTTTTTTTTATTTCTCAGTGGGGTTGTTTGACACATATGAGTTTATCTTCCTTCTGAATAAAATTTACCTAAATTTACTAGGGAAATCATATATGACAGAATCTTGAATTATATCCTTAGGGTAAAAATATGGAAGAATATTTTATTTCTAGGAAAGAGATGCTTGCAATGTCTTACCAGGTTTCCTCATACTTCCTGCATGATACCAACTGACTAAATATTGCTAATTAGTATAATGGAGTCATGAAACATAATCAGAAAAGGCCTTTGATAAAGATATTGAGAAAGGACATATTTTAGATTAGACCTTTTTACTTATGATTTTTCTCGTTTGGAATCAATGATTCAAACAAGCACTCAAATCACATAGATTTATCAGTAAAATAATCAGACATTAAATCTTTTTTTTCTCACTGTTATGTTCAATCACATCATAAAAATGTGAAATGGACAATGGGATCGATCAGAGTTTGGTTTCCATGGCCCCCCAAATTGGCTTCATTACCCCTCTTAATAAACAGACTCTTAAATTAATCAAGGATGTGAAAACAAGTGTTAGTATTTGTTTTTACTGGGTTGAGAAGTAATTCTCATTTATTTGAAAATGCATCCAAAGTTTCGTCTGGGAAGAACTTTCATAATTGGCATCTGTTAATCATTTCAGAGTTAAATATGACAGTGAAAACAGAGAGGGAGATTTTCAGGGGAAATTAATTTTGTTTGGACTCTTTGGCAAGGAGATGATTAAAAAGAAAAGCCTCACTGTAACAACAACATTTAGTACGAAAGCAACATTTCTTACTAAAGGGCTTTGGTAGACAGTTGAACAATTTATTGAAAAGGTTTAAGTTTAAGGGTAAAACAAACAAACAGACGTGTTTTTTTAATGTGATAAGAAGATTTCCGTAATTTAAAATTGTATTGAAAATAGAGACATGTTTTTTGGCAAGAGAATTTAGACACAGTTTTAGCTGCCTGCCTGTTGAATATTTGGCCTTTCCAAGACAATTCATTATGTGTAATGTGTAAGCAATGGCAAATGGTAACTATCTTTACCAGGTGGTTATTTGCAATGCAAATTTTAAACCCTAACTCATAGATGGTTGGCTCTGGCAGTTGCCAAACAGCTGGGTTTTGAACCTTAAACCCATAGGATGGCCAACACTATAATTCCACAAGAATCTCTCTAAACATACTAATCTTTTTCTCCCCAATGTCATTCATCATCATTTTCCATAGCACCTAGTAGCTTAGAGTGGCATTGGAGACACAATAAGATTGAGTTAGAAAGTCATGGTCTTTCTTCCTTGGAAAATAATTTTCAAAGGAACACATTATATCACAAGGAAAATTATTGAGAATATGCATTAAATATATTTACTACTTAAAAATTGAATTTCGTCTTTATTCGTGATACAAGTACTTCGCAATTGCTTTCTTTTTTAATGTTTATTTTTGAGAGAGAGAGTGACAGCGTGAGCGGGGAAGAGGCAGAGAGAAAGGGAGACACAGAATCCTAAGCAGGCTACAGGCTCTGAGCTGTCAGCACAAAGTAGCATGTGGGGCTCGAGCTCATGAACCTCGAGATCATGACCTGAGCCAAAGTCGGAGGCTTAACAGACTGAGCTACCCAGGCACCCCTTTGCAATTGCTTTCTGACTGGTCTTTGGCCCAATAATTTTATTGAAATTACCCACAAACATTACCAAAGACCTACTGATCAAAATATTCTTTTCCTCCACAAACCCTCATTCTTCTTGATCAATCTATTGAACAGCCTTGCTCAAGTCTAATCTATTTTCATAGTCTTTCTCTTAACACTCTGTGCTCTGTCACTATTGTTTGCATTTTCCTGGACTGTTCACAAAAGCTCAATAGGCCTCCATTCACCCTTGGTCTTCAAAATACTTACCATGCTATTTATTTCATAATGCCACACCCATGCCCTGGGTGGAATTTTTTTAAGTTTATTTATTTTGAGAGAGAGAGAGAGAGAGAGAGAGAGAGAGAGATTCCCCATGGACACATGAGTGGGTCACGGGAAGAAGAGAGAGAGAGAGACAGAGAGAGAGAGAGAGAGAGAGAGAGAGAATCCCAAGTGGGCTCCATGCTCTCAGCACAGAGCCTGACACAGGGCTTGAAGTCATGAACTGTGAGATCATGACCTGAGCCAAAACCAAGGTCACTTAACCACCCAGGCGCCCAGCTGGATGGATTTAATTGTTCTTCCTTATTAGGTCTATTGCATGCTTCTAACTCAAGTGTCTCAGATACTTGAATTTTAATTCTCTCTTATATTAAATAAGAATAATAATAATGCCTTCCATAATGCACTTTGCTTGTTTGTTTTGAAATCAAATTACTTAATACAGCAATAACCTAAAGTGAATGGCAGTTGTTATTAGATTATCAAGAAAACTAGCTCTCCACTAGTACTGATTAAAATAAATCATGCCCTTACTCCATTAAATAATTCATTATACTTTACTGGAATCATACATTTAAAGTCATTTTCTGCCACAGGACTGAATTTGTGGTGACAGTAAGTGCACCATTTTTGTTAACCCTGGTATGTTCTTCTCTGAGCACAGAACTGATATGTAGCTAGTTGTTGGATAAATATTGTAAATGGATAAATAACTAATATACTGAATATATGGTAAATCAATATCATCGATTATATATGAATATGTGCATATATGTTATAGAAATTAAAACTAAATTCAGATGTTAATTACTCATTCATTCGCTCAATTTTCTCAATGTTTCTGATGAACATTATAGAAAAAATAAAATAGACTGAACTATTGTGGTACAGTAGTTCAATATTTCCGTATTGTTCTCATTAAGTGAGTGCCAAGAGGTACCTAGCCAGCCAGCGAATCTGTAAAGTGGTCCCAGATTTCATTTCGGTACGTAAACCATATTAGTTTTTCCAAAGTTTCACTTAAATTCCCATCAGCACCTTATGAGCACCCCATTCATTAGATGTTCTTAAATGTAATATGCAGTTAGTACCCTAGCATTTCAATGAATGCTACCATAGGACAATTCATCTTTTTTGCGTACATTCTAAGGTGAAAAGGCAGCATAATTCAAAGTCTTTTTCATCAGGTGAATTAAACCAATGGTTAAAATTGTCTTTCAAACTGATGATTCTTGTCCGGTGTCCCTGTCATTGTTGGTTTCTGAAGACAATGGTCTAATTGCTGGGGTGGGTCCTATGGGAACTTCCTTTTTAATGATTTCCTCCCTCCCACAACACCTATGCAGGTGTTAGGATTCCTATGTCTTCCAGCATGTCTTTTGTATCTGTTTTTAAAACATTCACGTTTTCATCTAGAGCTAAAATTGATGGCCTGAGTACTAAAAATATTTGTGAAGTTTCACAGTCCTTCTAAAATAGAAAGTAGAAAACACTTTTTTTAAATAATGAAATTGTCATGTGTGGGTTTTCACCTCTTATACCTAATAACTGCACATTTCTTATTGTGGTTTATTGGTAATGGCACCTTTGGGAACATATTTTTTTAATGTTATCAACAATTTACCAACTTAGGGTAAGATACTTATCTTAGTTAAATAAATCCCATAGAAATGTTACTTGATCTGTTCATTGATTTGCATCTCCTGTCATTAAAAATAGCTGCCTTGGGGCACCTGGGTGGCTCAGTTGGTTAAGCATCAAACTTTGGTTCAGGTCATGATTTCACAGTTTGTGGGTTCAAGCCCCGCGTCGGGCTATGGGCTGACAGCTCAGAGCCTGGAGCCTGCTTCGTATTCTGTGTCTCCCTCTCTCTCTGCCCCTCCCCTGCTCGTGTTCTGTCTCTCTCTCTCTCAAAAATAAACAATCAAAAATTTGAAAAAAAATAACTGTCCTTCTTGCAAAGCCCTCCACGCCTGACTATACAATCTTTTGTGTTATGTTGGTGTGGTTTAATTATGGTCTAAAAAGAATATTCTAGGGGCGCCTGGGTGGCTGAGTGGTTAAGCATCCGACTTCAGCTCAGGTCACGATCTCACAGTCTGTGAGTTCGAGCGCCGGGTCGGGCTCTGGGCTGATGGCTCAGAGCCTGGAGCCTGCTTCCGATTCTGTGTCTCCCTCTCTCTCTGCCCCTCCCCTGTTCATGCTCTGTCTCTCTCTGTCTCAAAAATAAATAAACGTTAAAAAAAAAAAAGAATATTCTAGCATAGACCACTTCTGGCTTTTTCTTCTTCTTTCTTCTTTTTATTTTTTCTTATATTTTCATCCTCTTAAAAAAACACTGCTTTAAAATTTTTCCAATTTATGGTATTAAAAAATAACTTTTATACACGAAAAGGCTGAAAATATTTATAATCAGTTAGAATGAACAAATATCACCTTTCAAATGTGCACATTGTGTGCTGAGCAGTCCTGATAGGAGCTGATATCACTCATGCTCATTATCTCTAAGGTCTGGTTTTCAACATTTTCAGATAAGGTTTTTTCCAGCCATTTCATTCCTAAGGAGCTGTAAAACACACCTGAATCCCACCACTGAAGATGCCCCCAATGTAAGGGATTCCTATTTTCTTACAGAGGGATATGCACTCTTTCTTCCAGATGCTTTCTGAATGCCAGCCTATGGGAGCTTTGGAAAAGCAATATTTGAAAAATGCAGCCTCACATTGATGGGGGTAACATAGAAGAAATAAAGAACTTTATAAATTCTGATTCAAATACACGCAATAAATTAGAGATGAGCTATGCTGCTTATTAGTTAAGATCTATAGAATTAATGGTATTTGTCTAGTATTTTCCACAAAATATCTAATGCTTTTATTTTTTATTTAAAAAAAATATATATATATATATGTCCTGGCCTTCAGGTCATACCTAAAGTGGTGCTAATTTTAGTGTTACTAAATAGTGTTCTTTTAAATAAAGGTGATTTTTAAATGCTAATTCTAAATGGCTGCCACAATCACATTTCAAATGAAAAAATGAATTTATCATTTATTGCAATAATCACTCATTTAATTTTTGCCTACTTCATTTTTGTTCCACTGACATTTCACGCACACACACACACACACACATGCACAAATAATCTTGAAAAAAACAACTAAGGCTTCAGAAGCACAGAGAGATAGAATTATATATTCAACCTGACAAAATGTTTATTTCTTACGATGCTGTGGGCTTTCTTATGTTGAAAAAAAAAAGATACAAAATCTCAAGCCAGATATGCAGTTAAAATGATTTTCCAATGTTGATAGTTACACTTTTTTAAATGAATATAAATCTCAGCAAATAAATGTCAGAACTCTATATGCATGTAGCCTGAAATTCATATCTTGTAGCGGAGAAGCTGATGTGAAATAATGATTTATATCACTGATGGGAAGTTCTTTGGTGGAAAAAAAAAAGGCAGATGCACTCAGTGGAGAATAGAAGTTATTCATATCACTGGTGCCAGGAAAAATGGAGAAGTGTTTTCTTCCTTTTTTTTTTTCTTTTTTAATTCGTCCTACATTAATCTGTTTACCTGCGCTCTGGGGGTAATGATAGGATCATTGACGCTACAACATCCATTAATCAAACGCACTGTAAAGATTTTCCAACGTAAAGGCAACCTGTTTATTACATTTTGATGTTCTATTTGTAGAGTTCTGATATCAAAAGTGTTATAACAGGAAAAGAAAATGGGACATTAATAATTTTATGAGCACAATATATTCTTTGCTTGTTTTAATTAATATGCCATTCTTCAAGTAATGCTCTTCTACTCTCGATATCTCTTCCAGCTGTAGCATGTCTAATTAAATTATACTTTTCCCTTGTATTTAAAAACAGTGGCAGGGGAATTTTTTTTTTCTTTTCACTCTGAGAGAAATCTTAAATAAATTATAATACTTGCTAGGCATACTGAATTTACATGACATTAAGTATACTTTTGCTAACTGCTCATTATGCCAATGGAAATTTTACATATTATAATATATAACATATAAGATATTGTGTATAATAGTATATATATATATATATATTCATACACATAATATACACGCTATGTACTTAATTATTGAAAGTCTTCATTATCAGTCTTTACATTAAGTAATAAAGTTTGATTTTTATTACCTAAAAAAAATCCTATTTATATCCAGACTTCACTGCATGAAATGAATTTAAGTCCTCTGAGCCATACACACATATCCTATTGTTTTATACAGGAACCTTTAAAATATATGGAAAGAAATTTCTCATACAAGGTAGCATGCACGTAGGCAATTATCTGTCTCTCCTTCATAAGGGACCTAATGTGAAGGGTTTTCTTGAAAGCAAAGTATAATATATTCTCTCCAAAATGTATAGACATATCCCAGAAAGTGACTCAAGAGAATGAATTGGTAGGTTAAGCATCCTAATGTTTTCTAACACATATTTAACAAAGATTCTTGGGTGTACATGCTGCCACAAAAAAGTTCTCAAGTCAAATAAAATTTGATTGATCTTGATGGGAGTACAGAAATATCCTCACTATCAAATGGGCATCAGGATGCTTTGCTGGTCTCTGGGTTGGGCTAAGTAACTGTGGTGCAGAAGGACGCCCTAGGAGTGAGCAGGAAGGAGAGGGGTAAATACTAACTGTCTTTCTCCCCATTGTCTATTTTTCAAAGGCTCTCTCTTTCTCTTTCCAGAGAACAATCAACAGGTTGAGTGATTGATTGCCTTAACCATGGTGTGTACACAGTCTAAGAATGGAGGGAAGGTACGGACGGTATTGATGCAAAGCAATCTTTTAGGTCTATATCATTGTTCCCCTACGTTCCCCTGATTCTTTGCCATTAAGATGACTTTATTCTGTTAATTGGCGAAGCACGTAATAGCAAGCCCTAAAGAAGTTACTCCCAACCTAAGGTGAATCTGCCCCCACTCCCTGCCCCAGGACATTTGACAACATCTGAATACATGTTTGGTTGTCCTGAGAATGGGTGCTACTTGAATCCAGTGATAGAGACCAAGGATGCTGCCAAAGATCTATAAGGCACAGGACAGATTGCCCTACAACAAAGAATTACCTGACCCAAAATGTTAACAGCTCTGCAGTGTGAGTTGGGAGACCCAGGATTGGAAATGTAAAGAGGCTGTCAAAGAAGGTAACGTGGGGAGAGAGGAAGCAAGGGAAGGACCAAATGGGGGAGAAAGGAAGGGAGAGAAAACCAATCACGAAACATTTGCCAAAGAAATGAAGTAGGAATACCTACCTCAGTCATTCTTTTGTGACTTCACATTAATAGTTAAAATGCAGGTGCATAGACACTGTGCCAAGAGCCATGGTCAATATACAAAACGTCAATATGCTTTTCTTTAGGATTAATAAGCTCAATTTGAACTTTCCTTAACTCAATCTTTTGTTTTCTGAATCTAACCCTATCACAAAAGCCCTCAATCTGTGGAGTTAACAGGAAAAAAATTATGAGATACCTCACAACTGAATCAGTTGAAACACAGAGCTTGAAAATTAATCATTACCAAGAATAAAATTTGTGTTAAAGAGGAATGCGTTCGTTTGGAAAATGCATAAAACATGGAGAAATAAAACACGGTGTAGGATGCAAAAGAAAGTGATTTAAAATAGCATCTCATACAATTGCATTTCATATTGAATTATTAAAATATTACTTTGTGAGCAAGGCAGCCCTATATATATTGCTGTGAATTGATCATATTAACAAGAGACCTTGGAGCTTAGAGGGGTCACAGCTTTGTGAAGCAACTCAGTGAAGCCCTCCGTGGCCATTCTTGGAAGTCTAAGTGCCTACCTGCGTGTCCTAACAATCAGGTCAAAGCTCCTTTCTCTCTCTCAGTTACTTGCTAACAGAGAAACACAGGAAAATACCAGAAGAAACGGCAGGAAATTAGCTTCTTATTACCAAATGGATTATTCTACTGATGATCCAAATTATATATTCATTTTTGCCTTACCATTTGAACGTTCAATTGAACGATCAGTCACTTAATATGAAGTGTATCAAAAATCTCACTGGATAATTTATTTTCCCTTAAAAAAGTAGACTGTAGCATAATGAAATCATTTACATTTAAGTCAGTTGAATGCCCCAGGAACGGACATTTCATCATATTTAGTTGTTAGAGCAAACATGGTGACACATTATTTTGATACTCAATTTCAACCTATGAAGAATTCAGTTACCAGGAAGGCAAAATCCTCAGAGAGAAAGGAAGATCACATAGTCTGTCTTGCCTTGTATGCTAGGTTTGACTAAACTTAAGCACAACTGGGCTCCCGATTTGACTTGCTTGCTTTGGCTATCTAAGGATTCATAATATATATTTTGACAGCTTTATAACAGCCTTTCTGTAGGGACAGTACAGGTCTCAGAAGACTTGCAAAATTAAATATACAGGATATATTTTTAGGTACTGAAAATGTAGCAAGATTACTCATTGTAAACTAATTTTTAGCAGTTTCCCATAATTTAAGTCTTGCCTGTTAAGCTGGTATCTTTTTAGAAGAATTTGTAATTGTGTAACATAATTCTTGAAATACAAAATTTCAATTTGCAATGATAGCTTTGAGGTAAGCTCAGTTTAAGTAATAATACCTTTATTAATCTCAAAATCCTTAAAATTATTTGCTTAAGTAAATTTTTGGCATAAACATTAACTGTGTTTAAATCACTTTCAATTCTCCGGAATAAACAGAGTATTGCATAAATCATAGTTATGTTTAGAAAGAACTGTTTAAGAGAATCTTTTTTGGAAGGTAGCTGGCAGATTTCTGGTTTTATTTACTTGTTTAAAAATCACTTTATTCAAGTATGATTGACATGCAAACAAGCTACACGTGTTTAATATATACGACTTGCGGTACCTGGCTGGCTCATCAGTAGGCCATGGGAGTTTTGATATTGGGGTCTTGAGTCAAGCCCCACGTTGGGTGTAGAGCTCACTAAAAAATATACATAAAAATAATGTATACAACTTAATGAGTTTGGAGATAACTATACACACATGGAACGATTAGCACAGTCAATGCCATAATCCATGTAAAAGCTTTCACCTCCAAAACTTTTCTCCCACCATTTCTTATGTGTGTGATAAGAACCCAAGATAATATTTTTACCCTTTTAGAGAAATTTTAAACAAAAATAGACAAATGGGATTATATCTAACTAAAAAGCTTTCACAGAGCAAAATAATCAACAAAGTGAAAAGACAACCTGTGGAATAGGAGAAAATGTTTGCAAACCATGTATCTGGTAAAGAGTTAATATCAAAATATGTAAAAACACCTACAGTTGAGTAGCAAATAAACAAATAACCCAAATTTTAAATATGGGCAAAGGACATTTCTCCAAAGCAGACACACATGGCAACGGGTATTTGGAAAGGTATTCCACATTACTAATCATCGGACTCTTCTTTTAAATTAACAACAACAACAACAACAAAAGGTGACTTAGTTCATTTCATTTCATAGCTTTTTCTCAAGGATCATTGTCTGATAACTCATACTACAATAATTGCCCTAACAGTTAAAGACTTGAAACCCATTGCTGGTATTTTTATTCCTCTTGTTTGGTTTTGTAACACCTTTACCTGTCACAATATATATTAAAGTCTGCACAACATATGTGCATGATACATTTTAAATTAACACGATAAAAATTTTGTTTTGTGTTCAAAATCATTGGATACAATTAACAGTGCCTGGAGGCCAGGAAAGCCAGCCCAGTTTTTAAAAAGTACTACTTTATACAATTACAAGAGTAACATTAATAGATTACTCATTATTGGCAAAACTTAGAAGCAACCAAGATATCCTTCAATAGGTGAGTAGATTAATAAACTATGGTGCATCCAGACAATGGACTATTATTCAGCACTAAAAAGAAATGCGAGCAAAGACTTGGTGGAACCTTAATGCACAAAGCCAACCTGAAAAGACTACATGCTGTGTGATTCCAAATATATGGCATTCTGGACAAGGCACACAACTAGGGAGACAGTAAAAAGATGAGTGATTGTCGGGGGCTTGTGAGGCAGGGACTGAAGGATGGATAGGTAGGAGACAGAGATTTCTAGAGAAGTGAAAACTCTCTGTGTGATATGGTAATGGTGATCGCATGTCCCATTGGTCAAAACCCACAGGATACACAACACAAACAGGGAACCCTGATATAACTATGGACTTCCGTTCATGATATGTCAGTATTGACTCACTAACTTTAACAAATGTACCAAACTGATGGAAGACGTAGAGAATGGCGGCCACTCTGAAGGGTGAAATATACGGGCATTCTCTTTGCTTCCTGCTGAAGTTTTCTGGAACCTTGAAACCACTCAAAAATAAAGTCTATTAATTAAAATAACAAAACACGAATTTACACTATGAATAGATTCTCTTGCAAGAGAAGCATACTATTTTGTGATACACTTATCATACTGATTCAATGCCCCCTCAGATGGATCACATGGTGATACCCTTCAGATGTTGGACACTGTTTGCTATTCAAGTGATTATGCACGTATGTGTGCATGCGTGTGTGTGAGTTAGGTGTGTGTGTGTCCAAGAGACACTGAAGACATTACACACCCTTGTTGTTTGATATGGTACACAGTTTGAGCTTTTTTTTTTTTTAACGTTTATTTATTTTTGAGACAGGGAGAGACAGAGCATGAACGGGGGAGGGTCAGAGAGAGAGGGAGACACAGAATCTGAAACAGGCTCCAGGCTCTGAGCTGTCAGCACAGAGCCCGACGCGGGGCTCGAACTCATGGACCGTGAGATCATGACCTGAGCTGAAGTCGGACTCTTAACCGACTGAGCCACCCAGGCGCCCCCACAGTTTGTGCTTTTAATGGCTAAAGAAATGACCTAGTGAACTTGCTTGGGTTTTTTGTTTGTTTGTTTCCTTCTGTTTGGATGTTGTTGCTGTTGTTTTTAATCTGCATTAAAAAGTCAATGTTACAAGTATCATAATAGACTATATTTTAAATTGGAAGCCATAACCAGCCAAAAAAAAAAAGGTCATACCTTCAAATGAAAAACAAAATTAACCTTGGAAGTTAAACCCAACACAGTATGCTAAGTAAAGATGTTTTTCTGTACAGCGAGAAGATCTATGAAAATGAATCCAGCTAATTACTAAAGTAGCATGTTGTCTGTGGCTAATGTAAATTCTGAGAGCCATTAACTTTTTAGATACACAAAGGGAGTCATATCATTTTACTTTGTTTATAACAAAATGCATTCTTTACAATTGTGATTATAACGTATTGAGGCACTTTCTTAATTTTTAGCTACAAGCTAAAAAAATAAGAAATGGTATTCTTAGAAATTACATATAAATATATACATGTTCATACGCTTCCATCTCTAAAGCAATGACTGTGGTTGTGAAAATAGATTACTTCCAAAATTAGTGAATTATTCATATTCAAGAAAATTAAATTGTCATTTTTCTCATGTGAATTGTGGTTTATGAATAAGAACTGTGCAGATATAAATTTGGTTTAGATACAGAATTGGATACAGTATAATCTTGTAGGAAAGAGTAAAATGATCTTGGCATAATATATTTAATATTTTTGTATCAATTATTGTTCCATACTTTAGAATTTACCTCTTTTAGGTTACTTTAGTTACTAACTTTGGAAAAAAAATCTTAACTAGAATTTTATCAGAGTAAAATAATGTTTCCTTCTTCATCTGGCTTTCTAATGAATATCTCTGAGTTATTGAATAAATCAGTGCAAACTGAGCCATGAAATAGAACATGTTGATGATCATATTTAATAATATTATCAATAATACAATATTGTCATTCAAAAATTTACGTCAGCACATATCTCACTGCAGTGATATATGCAAATTGATTTTTAGCTCTTTAAATATGATTTCTGAAGACCTTTAGGTACATCTAATATCTTCCAGTAGTTGCATATCCACTGTATAGTTCCATTAAAACTCCAAAATACAGTATAAATGGGGTTCTTTAATTCTTTCTTGGATCTCCACAATCTAATTTTGCTGTATTTAGCAAGTAAAAAGCATATGGGAGTGAGGTCAATGGATTTTTTTATGCCAGTTTGTAACTGTTCCCTCTGCGTGTGTGCATGTGTGTGTCACGCGTGTGCATTCACGTGGGTATAGATGTGCATAATGACCAATTTTAAATTGTGAAAGATGACTGGTAAAAGAGGTAGCCAGGTTGAAATTCTCTGTCTCTGACTCTTGTGTCTCTCCCCCTCTCCGAAACCGTGTGACAACATGGGCAGAGGTATTAGAACGAGCAAATGAGTCTGAAAACTTCAATGGTATCTCTATCCTTCCGCTTTGTTCTGTCATCCCAGGTAAGTCCCTTTAACTTTCTAAGACTCAGTATACTTTTGTATAAATCAGGTTTAGTAATGCTTTACCTATATCACAGAGGCAGATATGAGGCTGGCTGAAATGCTATGAAAATAAGTTACAAATCCCTAAGATACAACACAAAGGCAAATCATTATTAATCTTGAATTTTAAATGTTTGTTATGACTACTACTGGACCTTATCAACTGAGGCTGTATCAGAAACTCAGACAGGTAAGGTAGGTATCAGAGAGAAGGAAATCAGCATTAGATACAACATATGGTTGTTTCAGCAAGTAAGGCATATCTAGGGCCAAGAGAACCTTCCAGAAAATAATAAGTGGAAGTCAAAGGAATGGGGCTACTGAGATCATGAGGTAGCTGCTACAGGTAATGGTGCCTTTGTAAGGAAGGCTGAGGTTAAGGAGATATCCTGGGACCTGGTGAACCCCTTGAGGAAGGACAGTCAGTGCTGATATTCGGTTACAATGTGTTCTGGACTGAAAAACAAGGCAAAGTCAGACTAAAGAAAATAACCCTTAGAATGAATTACTAGAACTGAAATATTAAAGTAGCCATTTCCAATTGAGAAAAAAAAAAAAAAACAAGGGGTGCCTGGGTGGCTCAGTCAGTTAAGTGTCCAACTCTTGATTTTTGGCTCAGGTCATGATCTCAGGATATTGAGCCCCAGTGTCGGCCTCTGTGCTGACAGTGTGCGGCTCGCTTGGGATTCTCACTTTCTGCCCCTCCCTCCCTCCCTCTCTGTCTCTCGAAATACACAGATAAACTTTAAAAAAAGAGAGAGAGAAAAGTCAAATGTCTGGTTACTACGAAAATAATACATTTTATTTCAACCTTCTAAATGTGTCTTTCCAGGAATAAAAACATTTGTAGACCCCATCAACCATCTAAAGTAAATAATAGCATTTTTAAGTGTCAAAGTAAATTTGACACTTAACCTTCTATGATCTTTCCATGATTTGCTATAACAATGGCTGTTTCGAAGACGTTACAGAGAAGAAAACTCATAAATGCTGGAGTACCTGTTGTCACTGTTCCGTTTGCTTTGGCAGCGAGAAACCGGGTTTCATGTCACTTAAAAATATGACTTAATTTTAAAAATACACATTATTTAAAAACAACACTCAGGGAGTGGGCAGAATCAATTATGTAAAGTGATGAGTACAAGTAAAATTTCTTCATTGCAAGTCAAATAGCATTGACTTTAACCTCAGTTATTTACGTTTGGAGACGATTAGAGAGAGGCCCACAGGAACTGACAGAGTTCTGGAGAATAGAAATTACATTTTATATGCCATCTTTTAAAACGTGTTACTGAATTTTTCTGAACAGTCATTAGGTCAGAAAACCAAATGGTTTCTTTAGCTAAAAAAGGTCAAAAGCAAAATATATGTATATATATATATATATATATATATGTATTTCAAGGCAAATTAAATCTGGCCTCTGATTTCAGTAGACTACTAGGGAAATAGTGGCCACTTCCTGTATATAATGACTGCGAATATGGACACACACATCTATGGGTAAGTGGGAAGGAAAGATACATTTCTCTCCTAAAACTACCAAATATGTACCTAGCCCCCAGAGATTGCAAACCTCACATAAAAATCAGACTCAAGTGCTTAATAAAAGTTGTAAAACAGTGATTCAAACGAAGTTGGAAAAAAATAATGATTCATACTTTGAAAACCAGGCTTAGCTCAATATCAAAAATATATATTGTTGAAAACTTTTCATTCAATTCAAACTGAAACTAAATGGAAATAAACAAATTACCTAGAGGGATAATTTTTACTGGGTTCTTACCTGATTTTGTGGGAGAAGAACGAGAAAAATTTAATAGACCATGAACACGCAGCAATACAGTAAATATACATAGGTCCCATTCCTGGATTCGCACATAGAAGCAAATAATTTTGTCGTATGTCTAGTACCCAAAGCATAAAAGATCTCTTTGGAGGACCTCTTTGGATACAGTTTGGCAATAAAGCAAAATCGCCAGACAGGAAGAAAGAATACAAATTGTATTTTGTCTTGTCTGGTAGGTGTTACCAAACTTCAACACAATTGGTTCCCTGATTTACTTTGCTTGCTCTGTTCCCCAATTTGATGCCAGTTTCAATCTAGAGCAAAATGGAAAATCTATACCCTAGGTCAATTATCTCACAGGATGGAAATGTGAGATTGCCATTCATGAGCAATATACAGGTATCATTCCAAAACTGATTCTCTTTGGTTAGTTATCTCAGCTGATTAGAGCAAGTTTTTAATGAAGTTTAGACCATAGACCGTGAATATTGAGAGTGTAGTCTCAGTCCCTAAAAGGAGACTTTAACTTCGATACTCTCCTTCCAAGGACATTTCACCCATTTTAACTAGTAATTTTATAAGCAAAAGTACGCCAAACAGAATGGATTATTATCTACAAAGATGATCAAACAGGTTTAATTTAATGACTGATAGATTACTGTTTACTCCTACAAATCACCTAAGATGACAGCAGAGAGACCATTAAAATTTTTTGAACTAAAATAATGCTGGGAACTAGGTGGTACACAGAGAAAATTTTTAGTATAACTTGAAATTATTGGCTGGTTAGGGCTTCCGGATGGATGGCCCAAGAGTTAGAACCAATGGTTTGTGTATATACTTCTCTGAATCCCCTTTGCAATTTCATCCAAATGGAGTGCCTTCAGGGTGACATTTCCTGGACCGCCTCCCATCCCCTCCCACACACAGCCCATGATGGCAGTTCTGTGTTTGCATTTCTTCTGTCTCATATTAATCCAAAAATCCAGATGAATGGTTGACAAACTACAGCCAGCTAGCTAAATCTGGCCGGCCACCTGTTCTTGTAAATAAATTTTACTGAAATGTGACTATGCCATTGGTTTCCATATTATGTCTAGGTTTGTATTGTTCTGAAAGAGTTGAGGAGTAGCGGGAATACGACATATTCTTCAAATCTGAAGATATTTACTATATGCTCCTTTACAGTTGGGCCAACCTCTGATAAAGATTTTAAGACATAGACAAGAGATTCTTTCCCTCCCTCTACACAGTGGCACCATTAATGCCTTAATAATCCCTGCGTTTAGAACCGCCTGACCCCACCAAACACATACAATGGTCCCTCCCATTTCTTTTCTCTTTGCCTTAAAAATTAAAGGCCTAATTTAGAGATTTGAAAATCAAAAGAAACAAAAGATTTGAAAAACTGTTGTTAAAGTTTTGTCAAGGGGTAACATGAAGCATTTCGTATTGGGCCCATGTTCCCACTAAGAACAACAAGAAAATAATTCACAAAAACTACATCTCCCCCCTGCCACTCTTTGTTATCTCTTTAGAAAAATTCTCTCACATTTTTTTTTCTTATAGGAATCCTAGAATATATTCTTTATGACTATCGATGAGCCCCATATTTTTTTGATCAAGGGTAAAAGTTTCCAAAGAACGGATAAAAAAGAACCATACAAGTGATTTTTGGAATCACTGAGAATTGTTCTTGCCATAGGGATAATTAAAAGGTTTTGAAATATATCAGAAGTTTAAACTTAGGAAGTTTGTACTTGAATTGCACTCAAATTAAGGATGTTTTGTTTGTTTTCTCATGATGACCTATAACGCATATGAAAAACAAAATGCTCTGGAAGGTTTAGGAGATGATTTTTGCAATAAGGGAAACATTAATGAGGAACTTCTCAAAGAAATGGAAGAAGGTCCGGTGTTCATAGAGGGAGGAGAACAAGAAACTCATTCACAAGTCTATGGACATTATGTGGAAGAATGGAGACAGTTTATCTGGGTCATTGAGAAAGGGTAGAGCTGGGTACTTCTCTCAGAATACTCAGGAAGCGTGATGATGCTTTGAGCTTAGCAGCCTCTTGGGGGCAAAGAAAATAGGCAGGGAGATTTCTCAACCATGTTGTTTTCCTGGACCACAGGTCTTAGATAAATTCAATATTATGTTGCAGATATGCTATTTAAAGAACAGAGCAATTAAATAACAAATAAATATACACATAAATAATGAAATAAGTAATAACCTATCAATTATTCTTCACTTTAAATCACATCATTATAAATCTTTGGCATCATGAACTTTAATCACATTGGTTAACATGTAACTTTTGATAGAAGATAACTACTCCCAAGGTTATTTATGGTCACAGCCAGTGTTCACGGCACTAAGAATTAACGAACCAAATGATGGTCCTGTTTGAAGTGTTGAAGATACCTGAACTGTGAATGTAGGAAATATTCTTAGATTTGTACAATGATAGAAATAGTTATATATCCCAAAGCCTAAAACTTTTTGCAAGTACGTAAAAGATTTCCAAGACGCAATGGATATTATTCAGAAATGGGACTAGTACCTTGGACAAAATAGTTGGTGTATTTCTGTCTCCATGTATGAGGAAATCTAGGAAGACAATGCTATTTTCACTCTTGGTATAATTGCTGTCGTGTATT
This sequence comes from Panthera uncia, assembly GCF_023721935.1. Lineage (NCBI taxonomy): Eukaryota > Metazoa > Chordata > Mammalia > Carnivora > Felidae > Panthera > Panthera uncia. The sequence goes on from NW_026057576.1 coordinate 72,267,441, forward strand.
TTTACAACAGCATTTTGCTGATCTTGCCATGAAACATGGAATGCATTTCTCTTCTGGAATCTGGCCTGGACAAATGGCTTGCTTGACCAATAGAATATGGCAAAAGAGATGCTACACAAATTCAAGGTCCAGATGTCAAAGAGTTTCACAGTTTCCCCCATCCACATCTTAGAATACTACCCTGAGACCCTTAGTGGAGGAAACTGAGCTGGCTTCCCAACGATGAGAAAACCAACCCAAGACTGCCAGGCAATTGACTGCACAGACCACAAGATCTAGGAGAAAAGCTCCTTGGCTCCCACCCTGTCACCCTGCAAGTGCCTGAGCATGGCCAGGGGGGAGTAGCACAGGACCACCCAGCAATCTGCGGAATGATGAGAGGCTACAAATCACGCTATTTGAAGCTACCAGAAATTGGAGTGTGTATTTAAATAGCAATGGCTAACTGCAGCACCTAAACCTAGCAGATTTACTTTAGAGGAAAACTGATCCAATCGAAAACAATCATTCTCGGCTCAGGTCATGATCTCCCGGTTTGTGGGTTTGTGGGTTCGAGAGCCGCGTCGGGCTCTGTGCTGACAGCTCAGAGCCTGGAGCCTGCTTCGGATTCTGTGTCTCCCTCTCCTCCTCGTGCTCTGTCTCTCTCTGTCTCTCAAAAATAAATACACGTGAAAAAAAATTTAAAAAATGGCAATCATTCTGGAAAGTTACTACATATCATGTATGTGTGTTTTGACTTTCCATAATTGGTTAGCTTGCAACAATTTTGCTCTTAGTAGAACGTGCATTTGTTATTTGCACAAACGCCTCCTTCGGGAATTATAAGTGTGTGTGTGTGTGTGTTTGTATAATGTGTAATATTTCTATGAAATTATATATATATATATATTTTTTTTTTTTTTTAAGTATTGACCATTACGTAATTCCATGCAAGAAAAGTGCCTCCTTTGATTAGTTTGTATATTTTTAAGGCTACGGAAAATAGCTAAGTTGTAATTGAAATACTTTGTCTTACTTTTTGGGAAATAACAATGCCTGTTTTTTTAACTCAAGGGTTTGTTTTTGACTGACCAGAAGCTTGCTCACCAGGGGTCGTTCTCGTAGGACTGGGCATCCAGTACTGTGAACCCGGCCTCTCATCAGACATCCCAGAGGATCTCCCACTGCCTTACCTAAGGCCATAATTTAGTCAAAAGCATTTTTTTGTGATTTACTAAATTGGCCTTTTGAGCCAGTGTGCCAAAATGCTAGGTAAATGCCAAGGCAACCTGAGAAACATCCTTATTTAGAGTAAAGCCAGTAGAGGAAGAAATCTTCAGCTACAATCTCTGGTCACCCGCAGGCTGTCCTCATCAGGGTGGCCCGAAATGACTTGATTCACACCGAACAGCTGGGCCATGTTAAATGTTTTTAATGTTTTTTTTTTTAATTTTTTTTTTAACATTTATTTATTTTTGAGACAAAGAGAGACAGAGCATGAAGGGGGGAGGGTCAGAGAGAGGGAGACACAGAATCCGAAACAGGCTCCAGGCTCTGAGCTGTCAGAGCACAGAGCCCGACGCAGGGCTCGAACTCACGGACGACGAGATCATGACCTGAGCCGAAGTCGGCCGCTTAACCGACTGAGCCACCCAGGCGCCCCTGTTTTTAATGTTTTAAATACGCCACGTTTCTCATGGAAAACAACGTCTTCTAATTTAGAAGACTGTCAACCAGAGGGGGAAAAACAACCCAACTGGTTTCTGTGAATGTAGAAAATACTCTCTCTAGTCTATGGACCTTCAGGTAGAGCATCCACAGCGTGCATCCAAACAGTCTGGAGTCTACAACCCTCAGCTGTTTCCTGGGTGGCCTGGGTACAGGTGAGAATATTTGTCATTGTCGACTTTTTGCTTGATAATGAACTTAGAAATATTTACTTTAAAAGGAAATAAATTAGACTTATGTCTCTCAGTAAGACCCTATCGTAGAGAGGTATCTGGCCTGTATCTTTGAAATTATGACGTTTTGACAAGTGGCTGTATTTTTGCAACTTAAATCAACTTGAATATCACATTTTAATTTCCCAAATACATTTTAATGTAATTTATTTCTTGTGTGTATATATATGTATATATACATGATAGTGTATATCATATATAAAAATATATTATTTAAAATATAAAATGCAGTTATATAATATTTTATATAAATATGTTATATATTTACTACTTGGTACAGTAAGTGAATTGTCTTATGGCAAAAACCACAATAAAACTTGTCCGTTGGGATCAGCATTTAGGATGGGAATACTAAAAGGAAATATTCATGGAAAGATTGGTATAGTTTTCTTTCTTTTCATCTTTTTAAAGATGATACAAGTAACATAGAACAAGATATAGTTAGCAGGTCTTACACTGATACTTAAGAGTCCTATTGTGGTTAGTGAGTTTGATTGAGCTGTTGATTTCATTTTTTTTTTAACTTGTTTTCTAGAAATTTCTGTTTACCCTCTTTAAGGTAAGGACGCATCCAAAGACTTGATCATTTAGGAAATATAACAGTTTACTCTCCCCTTCTTGTAGGGGAAAATTTCTACCGAAAGAAGTTGACTCTGATAGGGGGCATATTTCTACTGAATGAAGCTGACACTGAATAAACTAACGTGAGAAAATTTCTAGAGTATTTTCAGTTTAGCGTGTAGCAGTTGCAGTAAGGTACGCTTTTGCTAAGCAGTTTGCTTTATTATTGGAAGAAAAATAGGAAAAAAGAAAACAAAAACATTTTCCCCAGAAAAAGGCAACGGAATGATATAGAAGATAAATTTTTCTTTTATAATTAAATGGCACCATTTTAGTTGTTGGGACCTAGCCAGACTATAAGCTTGAGTTACTTGGGCTATAGAATTGCTTTTATTGTCTAACTCCACAACAAAGTTTTGATTAAAAATTGAATTGTATTCAATTCAATTCACTTTGTTTCAAAAGATATGTACTGACTTCTACAAGAAACTACCAAAGTATGTCAAATAATGCTGCAGTGTTTGTAATCCAGTTTTCAAGAAAATGAAAAAACTATACCACTTTGTTTCTGAAATACATGTCCTCCAATTAATGCATTATTTATTTATTTATTTATTTATTTATTTTTAATTTTTTTTAACGTTTATTCATTTTTGAGACAGAGAGAGACAGAGCATGAACGGGGGAGGGTCAGAGAGAGAGGGAGACGCAGAATCCGAAACAGGCTCCAGGCTCTGAGCTGTCAGCACAGAGCCCGACGCGGGGCTCAAACCCATGGACCGCAAGATCATGACCTGAGCTGAAGTCGGACGCCCGACCGACTGAGCCACCCAGGTGCCCCTATTTATTTTAAAAATATATAATAGGTACCTGAAATTATATCAAGCCTACTATTTAATAAACTCAGTCTATAAAAAGGCACAAAAAGCACAAATGCAGTAGCTTTAAATTGTTATCAATTTATATTATCATGAAATGCTTTAGAAAGGGTATTAATACCAATTCATTGATTCCATCAAATTGATTTTAACCGAATAAAGATTTTTTAACTTTATTGAACTCTATAGAGTGTGGACAATGATGCTAGAATTACTGACATATGGAATATTAACTTTTTTTCAAGTATTTCCCATTTAAAAACAATAAAAGCATATTCAATATTTTTCATAACCAAAAATATTATTTGAAAAAAAAGCTGCTTTAAATATTTGTTAACTGTTAGGACTGACAGCAGTCTTATAAAAATAAATATTTGTAGAAATATGCATTTTGTCCCAGTTCCAGTTAATAAGATGTTATCATTGACACGTAGAGGCAGTACTCCTTAAACTTTGTGTTGTGGGATTGTCACTGAATAGTGGTCTAAAAATGCTTTGTTTTTGAAACTCATGACATTTTGATGTAGATACATTCCAATACAGTTCAAAGAGCACAGAGTATGGGGACGCCTGGGTGGCTCAGGTCATGATCTCATAGTTTGAGAGTTTGAGCCTCGGAGACTGCTTGGGATTCTCTTTCTCCCTCTCTCTCTGCCCCCTCCCCTGCTCATGCTCTCTCTCTCTCTCTCTCTCAAAAATAAATAAACATTTAAAAACAGCCTAGAGTATGTATATATATATATATATGTGTGTGTGTGTGTGTGTGTGTGTGTGTATCTAAGTCATACCTACATCTAAATCTTTCTACCTATGTGTCTATCTGTAACTATAGCTTATAAAATTGAATAACATAGCCCAATGGAAGTCTGAAAAATTTGGGGCAACTTTGGGAAAGCAGAAAACAAGTTGAGATTATTTCCATGTTTTAAGATCTTACTCAAATATATCAACTCCATGAATCATTTCCTAAAGACTAGATGTAATGCCTCCCCTCCTGCCTATCTCCCTGCCTTGTCTTAGGGTTTGCTTCCAACGTCTCTCTAAACAGTATCCCAGAGGCACTCAGCCTCGTGGAAGCTCTAGCCTTTTACTATGAACTACGCTTAGCATTTAATCTATATCTTACTAAACCTATGGTAAAACACTCGCAGAACAGGTTACTCACAATCCAAGGTTTTACTGTATTTTTCTTCTTCTTCCTCACATTGAAATGTGCTACAGACTTATCTAGCTCCCAGTACACTCTCTTAAATACCTTGATATCTAATCATTTGTATCACAGTACCTAGAAGGGAGTTTTAAAACAATGTGGTCGATGGAATTTTGGTTACATACTTTCCTCGTGATATCTCATTTTATCCTCACAAATCCCACATGATGAGGGTCCCATCATTATATTCAGTTTGAGAGAATAATTGCACGAAGAAATGCCTTTCTAGGATAGGAGAGGTCAAACTTAACGACAAGTCAAACTTATTGTAAATCCATTAAGGAAGACACTCCCTAGAAGATCTGTACTATGTGAATAAGCTTTAAATAATATTTCCTTAAGAGAAAATTAAAGAAAACTAAGTTATCATTTCTACGCTGTCTTAACTTATTGCCTAGAGATCGCTAGCCAATCTGAGTTGGTGTGAATTATCTCACCTCAGTCTCAGTGTCTTACCTAACACTTTATTTTGTTAACTCGGAAAATTAAAGTCAAATATATAATATCATTCTTAAACCACAGTGTTTCTATATCACGTACATTTTAAGGGGATTATGATTAATTATCAATAGGACGTCTCAGAATTTAGTAGGAAAAACAAATTTTATCTACAAATTCAATAAATAATTGATAAAAGTTAATTATGCATGTCTGTAGGCAAATGCTCAGTCTCAAATCAGTAATTTTGGTGACATAAATTAGCAGATATTTCCAAAATAATATTCCAGAAACTTCAAACTGTCAGTAACATTCAAAATAGGTCCCAGTTGTGTTATTATGGGGTAGGAACAAACGCAGAAGGATTCCAGAAAGCTACTATTTTGACATCATCATGGCCTTAAGAAATTGTCAAACTGTTCCTATGAGGCAACAAATAGAATCAAAACAGAATTAGGATAAGAATCAAGAACTTTTGGTATGTTGTCTTGTGCAAGGGATGAAATTCAAGCCCTCCATTGTGATGAGGACACTCTTCCCACATTGCAGCGCATTTTTAACATGATTCTTTTCCTACTATGCCTTGTATCTGTTGACATAAACCTCTTCTCACTGGTGAAGTAAAAAAGGGGATTAAAAACTGATTATTACCAAAATAACCCTAGATGAAATATCAGCCATGTTTTTTACTAATGGTGCTCTACCTAAGCAGAGTTGGCACCATCGATAGAATGTGTGGAGTCATGACACAAACTTTTCTCTCCAAGGAGGTTGCTAAAGAGAAAGGATTGATGAGATACCAGTTGTGTCCTGCCTTCCACTCTCTCGGCTTTGCTATCGACCCTCAGGTGGACGCGTTAGCCATTCCTGGTAAAATGAAGCCCAGTTGCCAAGAGCAGGTACAACCATACATTGGGTTTACTGCTTCCTGCTCCAGTCTTCTAGGTCCCCAGACCCTTCTTCCTGGGATAACTTTCCAGAAAAGCCCCCTTGACACAAATCAGGGCCTGATAGCAGAGCTGAGCAGGAAACTATAGAGGAACTGTAGAGATCTTTTAATTCATCGTTACAATATTTTCCTGAGTGGCAGTAATGCCTAAAAATGTTTTATGGGATTTGCATAAATTTGGTTATAGTTATCAGAAATGCAACAAGGAATGTAACTGGGAAGCGAAGAATGAGTTCCGGAGGAAGAGGTCAAAAGGGTGGAATGAGTTCCGGAGGAAGAGCTCACTGTGGGTGATGGGCATTTACAGGTCCAACATTCAACTGCACACGTGCCGTGACACCTAGTAGAATACACATCTTTTGGGGCATTTGTGTGGCTCAGTTGGTTAAGCGTCTAATTCTTGGTCTCCGCTCAGGTCCTGATCTTACGGTTCAAGAGAAAAGACCCCATGTTGGGCTCTGAGCTGACAGTGCAAAGCCTGCCGGGGATTCTCTCTCCCTCTCTCTGCTCCTCCCCTGCACTCGCTCTCTGTCTCAAAATAAATAGATAAATATTTTTAAAATGGAAAAAGAAAGGAACACACGTCTTTTATAGACAGTTTGGGCTTGAGTAGGGTACTGCCCATGACCTCTTAAATAATTTGAGTGCCACAGCTAATAATGGGTGAAAAAAGACCACAGGACGAGGTGTCCCTAAAGCAGCTATTGGGCAATTTAATGTTAGTTAATTGCCCTTAATGAAAATAAAGCTTGCAAACAAAAAAGTGTTCAGATTTATACTAAGAAAAAGCAAGAGAGAAACTGAACTAATTAAATTACAAGAGCTTAAAAAGTATTGAAATTTCAATTTTGAAATTGCAACATTACCATTTTGAGTATTTCAGATTATGGATCAATATTGAAATGAAACTTCTTGGTGACATTCAAATTTGGTGAAATACATAAAAGAATCAAAAGAAACAGCTTATTTGATGAATTTTGTTTTTCAAAGTTATTTGTGTGCTCAAAGAAATATATTGAGGCAAAAACTTATTAATTATAAAGATATGTGGATTGAAATGCTTTTAATATCTTAATAGAAAGAAACAAGCAAAGAGAAGACAACCAGGAAATAAATAAATAAGTAAAAAGTCCTTTGGAAGTAGGGGCCCCTAGGTGGCTCTGTCAGCCAAGCTTCTGACTTCTGCTCAGGTCATGATCTTGCGGTTCATGGGTTTGAGCCACACATCGAGCTCTGTGCTGACAGCTCAGAGCCTGGAGTTGGCCTCATATCCTGTGTCTCACCCTCTCTCTGACCCTCCCCCACTCCTGCTCTTCCTCTCTCTCTCAAAAATGAACAAGCGTTAAAAAAGAAATTTTTAAGTCCTTCGGAAGGGGTGCTGTCTGCTCACAGTTCGCCCAAACTCCCAAACACAAAGCTGATGGGTTCTGAGTTCTAACACTGACTTTAATGCTCTCATCACTAAGATAATGATGGCAATTCTCCATTAAAGTAGCTCAGAGAACAGTGTCTGTTCTAATCCAGTCCAGAGGTTCTTCTGTTCCAGGTTTAAAGTAGTCTCATCCAGGATTTTTACTTCTTCCTTTAGAAACTTGGTCACTCAATCAATCCACAGGTTTCCAGCATATATCTGTAGATGGCTACAAGTAACATTCAGATTTGGGCAGTTCCATGTCACCGATCTTCATAATTAATGGGCTTCAGTGTCGTCTTTCGTGGTCCTCTCCCCTTTAGTATACCTGGGTGTTCCCCCATTCTCTCCCATGTATTCTCAAATGGTGCTGACTGTGCTTTCCTGCCACAGCTGACCACCTCCCAGCCCCCATGTTTGCTGCTGCACCGTCTGACCACCCTACCCCACACAATGGTCCCCTGGACAGCGCGGATGCACTGGGGCCCCACTGCAGGGCTGATATAGTCACCCCAATTTCTAGCTCCCCTAAGCAGAGATTGTCTGTGGTTGAAAATGACTCTCAAACGGGAAAATCAAATTCCATACAAGGGTTCTCTCTCTTCCTCTCTCTCATACACAACTGTGTGTATGTGTGTTTGTGTATATATACACATAATATATGTTATATATGTCTATTTATACATATATGTCATATGTAATGCATATAGAATGTATAATGTATACATGTGTATATATGTGTATATAAAATATATGTATATATAATGCATACACATGATATATACATCGTATATTATGTATAATATATGCATATATATAACACATATGTTATATAATAGCATATATATGCATTATATATAGTATAATATAATGTATAAATACACATATATTGTGTGTATATAGTGCATTTTATGTATTATACATTGCATTCATAATACATATATAATACATATATACATCTGTATATACATGCATTATGTACATATAAAATACATATTATATCATATCATATCATATCATATTATATATGCTTGTATAAGTAAAGATGTCAGAGAGAATATATACATTAGTTTTGCATACATCTATTCTGTGATTATAGGATAATCAAGCATGAATAAGGTATTTAGCATTTATTCAGTAAGAATTCATCAGATGAGTACTATACAGCTATGTGGGAAAAAATAACATTTTTAGAAATCTACTTCTACCTTACGTATCATATATATATATGTAGAGATGTTTATATTTTAAATAAAATAGATGTATTTTGAGTAAACCAATACTGCTTTGAGAATTCAACTAGAATATAATGTCTTTTCTATTTTTTTACTGTGACTAAGGGTTATTGTCAAAGTTTTTTTTAAAGGACTAAATTAAAATGTAAATCTCCCACTGATCTGTCAATAATTTGGCCAGCATCTGTAAACCTTCAATTTACCAACAAAATGCATAATGATTTTAACTTTAAATAAAATGTGCAATAATTTAACATTAGGTACAAATGGCTTAGAATATGAATATAACCATAGTGTCTTAAGGTTTAATTCAATTCAAGCAAATAAAAGGACTTGGGGCTGTATCAGAGATTCTGGATTTTTCCTGATAAGAAAGCCTTTTCCTAATAGGGCGTAGCAAATTCATTTGACCCGTAAGTTGTTTGCAGGATTGAAAGGGCAGATGCTCTTTTGAGAGAAGCTTCTCGTTAATCAAATTTAATGTCAGTCAGGTCAAACTCGTTTTAATTTTATGCTACATTATACATCCCTCAGGATTCATTGTTCTTTTTTTTACAATGCTGTATATGTTTGATTATTTAAATTAACAGTCAACTGTAGGCTTTTGTTTCTGTGCTGATATGCAAATTATTTAAAACTCTCTTTCAAAATCTTTTCTGTGCATCTTAATTCTTTTTCCAGAAGTTCATAAAGGATAGGCAAAATATGTTCTAGTTGCAGGGAAACCGGTGCCAAGTTTTGCAACTATAAAAATATTTTTCTACTTCTGTTGTTTTTCCTGGCTGTGCTATTACAAATTATCCTAGTTCTTAAAGCCCATGCCTCATAAAGCAAGTGGACCTAATTAGTCAGCTAGAGGTTAGACTATTGGGTGGGTGGCCTTGGAAAGCATATTTTTAAACAAGTTCCTTAACCCAATTTCCTTTGCTCCCCCCTTTTCAAATAAATCTGAATTTTTAAAATGAAAAATGTGATGACTTCTATTTACTGTGGCACATTTTATGGTAGACGTGCCTTGTCTCGTTTTTGTTTCACCTCTGCAAAATTGTGTGGCCTTCTTTTATCTTTTTTGAAATGATTTTTAATCCAAGTATTCCATAGTCCGTGGTTTGACACACACTTATTCTGAAGTTTGAGGATAGTCAAGCATGAATAAGATATTTCACATTTATGCATTTATGCAGTAAGAATTTATCAAATGGATACTAAATTACTCTATGGGAAAAAAGAACAAATTTTAGAATGTGTATGTCTATCTTTAGCAAAGCCAGAAAAATCAGCACAATCTGAGAAGGTGGCATTTGATTTGGGTCTTTGAAGAGACAGAGGCGTCTATATGTGGTGATTAGAAAGAAAGAGGTCATTTGGAGAAAGAGGAGGAAGAGATGAAATGCATTAAAGTGGACAGACGGAAATGTACAGTGTATGTTGGAGAAATAGTGGCTTTGATGGGCAAAGTGCTTATTTTCTAGTGGAAAAAAAAATGCCTCAAAAGGTTAACTCCTTATCGAGTTCCTAATATATCCTAGTGATTTTATATGAATTATATCACCCATTCGTGCTCATGATCTGAGGGAAAGTCACTGTGATTCGACAGATGATAAAATTCAGAATAAGGAACGTGAATTAAGTTGCCAGCAATCACAAAGCACGTAAGAAGAAGAGCCAAGAGTGAATTCAAGATTTGTGGGTGTTTTTTAATGTTTATTTATTTTTGAGAGAGAGCATGAATGGTGGGCAGGTGCAGGAAGAGAGAGGGGGACAGAGGATCCGAAACGGGTTCTGCCCTGACGGCAGAGAGCCCAAGGCAGAGCTCGAACTCATGAACCGTGAGATCGTGACCTCAAAGCTGGACGCTCGAGGGACTGAACCACCCAGGTGCCCTGATTCGTGAGTTTTAAATCAGTGTCTTTTTTCTTACTGTTTTTAACTGGACTTTAGCCACCAGAGCAGGCTGCCTTGTGACGATGAGGCCAGCCACCTTAAATACCAACTCCAGCCAAAGAGAAAAAATGGTGGGGTGAGGCAGTTATGGGAGGTTTTCAGGCAAAGCGCAGTAAATAAAAGTATGATTGTTTTCGCATATGTAAGTCTTCACCTACTCTATTGGTAAGAGTTTCCAGAGATTTGGTGTCTTTCTCTTCTGGGTACAAGAGGGAGACGCCCTTACCGTGGATTTCTTTCACAAATGTAAATACCTCTTACAAAAGGGTCACTTCTACTTGGTTTTTAGAGCTTTTGTGTGTCTGCTGTTTGCTAAGAATAGTCAGCCTAAAATTACCTTTAAGCCAAAGAGGGATATTTGGGGGTGACAAATTCTGCCCCCATTTAGTGTCATTGGATGAGCAATGCATGTGTCCAAGTGGCCGAGTATCTGGAAATAGAAAATGAATCAGGTAGATCTCTGCCCCAGTCATAGTGGAAAGTTGGTCTTGTTTGTTTGCTTGTTGTGGGCACAGAGCTTTATCAACATGAATATGGTGATCATTTTTGTCCCCCTTTTCAACCGTCGCATGAAGAACAGCCTTTTTGTTCTCATACTAAGTCCAATTCAAAAATGAAATACAACTTCTCCTCAAATGATCACATAGTAGAGAGCATTACCGTATTGCTTACTTTCTAAATATTTCGGGGAATGAAGCTTCTCTTTGCAAAATGTATTTATTTTCAATTCACAGAAGCAGAATAAATTGTACTCTCTTTTTCTCCGAGAAAGTAGCTGGGCTTTGTTGGAAAAGCATGCGATTTGTTTACTTCAAAGTGAGTTACCTGAATCTTAACAAAGCAAATAGACTCCCACTTAAAACACCAAACACTACGACGCTACTTTAAGCTAATATCATGACATTTGTTGCATTGTTCTTCATTTTTTAATGGAAACAGGTTGATGACAGGTCTCGCAGACAATTCCTTAAAATTAGGAAATTGTCAGGAAGACTTGGGCAGAGGTAGGCATTGACTTTTTCAAATCGTCTTCGGTTTCACAATAGGTATTTGAATAACTTTTTCTTCTCTCCTTGGGCTCAGCTGGAAGAAATTTTTACCACAAAGGAAGCCTGATTTTATGCATGTTTGACTTAATTCCGAGGGATTTATGAATACCACAGTAGCCTGTTTGAATTGGCTGTGAATAATGTGAGGCAGATAGCTTTTATTTCTTTTCACGCTGAAATATCTGATGTTTTCTTGGTAGCTCTTTTTAGCGAAACACACGTTTTAAATCGTGGGACCCGAGCATCGAGCATCCTTATTTGTTCATTTTGAACACACACTTTCTGGAATATGTGAGAAAGTATGGCTTTTACAAATGCGAGAGCTTGGAAAGTATGAAATGAATGAAGCGCAGTTTAAAATGTGGTGTCAGCTCAGACTTAATATTCTATTTTATTTCGTAGAATAACTAAAAGAAAACAGTTGTGGAAACAAACTATGTCAGAGGAAAACACACACACACACACACACACACACACACACACACAGCATTGGGATATCTGATTTCAATTAAAATATGGCTGGTGTGTGGTTTTTGACTTGGATAGCTTTATTTGGATAGGTATTTACTGGCTCAAATCACGGTGATAGGTATTTTAGTAATTCTAGCTTTCTTTTTCATTAGTCATTATATCACTTAGTCGTTATATCACTTGGTGAAGCATGTTATTTTACAGGAATTTACTCTGTTAAGTCTGGTTCGAAAAAAATGAACTCACTTAGAATTTTCATTGTCACATATTCTTAGATTTGGAATTTGTGGGTAGGCAAGAACACAGTAAGAACATCTCCCCTCTGAAACACATACATATTAATGCTCTTGACGAAATCCATCATTTGGCAGATGGTTACGGAGGACAGACCTTATGTCCAGTTCTGCTTTAGGAGGCATGAGAGATTGGGGGGGGGGGATACAGGCACTGTTTAGACTTAGTTCTTTCCTGGAAGGAGCCCGAGTGCAGAGAGCTATGGAAGCTGTGAACATCAGTTTGGAGGTAAGGAAATGTCTCACAGGATAATTTCAAGATCTTCAGGAATCTAAGACATGAGACAAAAGAAATGCTTTGCATTTTGTGTATTTTTATTAGTGTTACCCATCTAAAAAAAGAAAGCTAAGAAATTATGTTATCCAGTAATCTAATAATATTATGGTACTTATTCTCCAGGTATAGCATTGGATAGATCATCTAGACAGAAAATCAATTTTGGAATATCAAACATTGATAAAAATCAAACATTGGCCTTAAATGACACATTAGAGCAGATAGACTTAATAGATACATACAGAACGTTCCATCCCAAAGTAGCAAAATACACATTATTCTCAAGTGTACCTGGAACATTGTCCAGGATATATCACATGTTAGGCCACAAAACAAGTCTCAATAAACTCAAGAAGATTGAACTCATATCAAACATCTTTTCAAATGACAGTTTTATGAAACCAGAAGTCAACTACAAGAAGAAAACTGGAAAACCCACAAAAATGTGAAGAGTAAATAACATTCTACTGAGTCACAGAAGGGCTAGTGGGTCATAGAAGATATCAAAGAGGAAATAAAAAAAATACTTAATGACAACTGAAAACAGAAGTGTGACATACTAAAATCTATGGGATGCAGTAAAAATGATTCTAAGAGGGAAGTTCATAAGAATATAGACCTAATCCAAGAACCAAGAAAAATCTCAAATAAGCAAAATAACTTTACACCTAAAGATATCAGGAAAAGAAAAACAACAAAGTTGTTTTCTACTAACAAAGTTAGTAGAAGTAAGGAAATAATAAAGAATAGAGAGGAAATAAATGAAATAGAAACTAACAAGACGGTAGAAGAGATAAATGAAACTAAAAGATAATTCTTTGAGGGGTGCCTGGGTGGCTTAGTCGGTTGAGTGTCCTACTCTTGATTTTGGCTCAAGTCATGATCTCATGGTTTGTGAGTTAGAGCCCTGTGTTGGCCTCTGTGCTGACAGTGCACAGCCTGCTTGGGATTCTCTCTTTCTGTCCCTCCACTCTCAAAATAAATAAACTTTTAAAAAAACGGATTCTTTGAAAAGATAAACAAAATTGACATATCTTTAGCTAGACTTACCAAGAAAAAATGAGAGAGGGCTCAATTAAATAAAACCACAAATTAAAGAGGAGATGTTACACAAATGATGCCACAGAAATGCAAAGGATTATAAAAAACTGTTATGAATAATTATATGCCAACAAATTGGAAAACCTAGAAGAAATGGATAAATTCCTAGAAACACTCAATCTCCTGAGAGTAAATCATGAAAAAATTTGATGAATCTGAATAGACCAATTCCTAGTAATCAACAGCCTGCCAATAAATGAAAGCCCAGACCAGACAATTCCACTGGTGCATTCTACCAAATATTCATTGAGGTCAATATCACCCTTATACCAAACCAATTACTCTTACACTGAAATCAGACAAAACAAAGAAAATTACAGGTCAATATCCTTGATGAATATAGATGCAAAAATTTTCAACAAAACATTAGGAAACCAAATTCAACAATATGGTAAAAGAATTATACTCCATGATTTAATGGGATTTATTCCAGGACTGCAAGGATGATATTTCAATACCCACAAGTCAACCAATGTGAAACACCACATTAACAAAATAAAGGGTAAAAATCATATGATCATCTTAAATGCAGAGAGAGCATTTGGCAAAATTCAACATCTATTTTTGATAAAAACTCTCAACAAAATGGTAACAAGAGAACACACCTCAACATGATAAAGGCCATATATATCAAACTATAGCCAACATTCTCAATGGTGAAAAACTGAAAAGTTTTCCTCTAAGTATACAGGAGTGAGACAAGGTATCTACTCTTGCCACTTTTATTCAAAATAGTATTAGAAGTCCTACTTACAGCAATTGGGCGAGAAGGAGAAATAAAAGGCCACCAAATAGGAAGGGAAGAAATAAAACTGTCATTCTTTGCAGAGGAATGTTATACTATGTATAGAAGACCCTAAACACTCCACAAAAAAACAACAACAACAAAAAAAAAAAAAACAGAAAAAAAACCTATTAGAACTGATAAAGAAAAAGTCAGCAAAGTTGCAGGGATAAAAAATCAATATACAGAAGTCAATGGTGCTTAAAAACACCAGTAATGAACTATCAGAAAGATGAATTAGAAAAACAATTCCATTTATAACTGATCTGAAAGAATAAAATACCCAGGAACAAACTTAACTAAGGAGGTGAAAGACCTGTACACTGAAAACTAAAAGACAATGATGAGAAAATCAAAGAAAATACAAATAAATGCAAAGATATTCCATGCTCATGGATTGAAAGAATTAGTATTGTGAAATGTCCATGCTATCCAAAGCAATCTACAGATTCAAGGCAACCCTATCAAAATTTCAATGGCCTTTTTCACAGAACTAGAACAAAGAATTCTAAAATGTGTATGGAACCATAAATGATCATGAATAGCCAAAGCAATCTTGGAAAAGAAGCACAAAGCTGGAAGTATCATGGGCCCTAGTTTTAAACTATACTACAAAGCGATAGTAATCAAAGCAGTATGGCATTGGCATAAAAAGTGACATGCAGGTTGACAGAACACTATTGAGAGTCTAGAAATAAACCCACACATCTATGGACAATTAATTTATGATAAGGGATCCAAGAATATGCAATGGAGAAAGGATCGTCTCTTCTATAAGCGATGCATGTCACTTTAAGGCCTGAAACCATAAAAACATAAGTGATAAATTCATTGATGTCAGTCATAGCAATGTGTTAATAGATCTGACTCCAAAGTCAAGGGAAACAAAAGGAAAAATAAGCAAAAGAAATTGCACCAAATGAAAAAGGCTATTTCACAGTGAAAGAAACTGTCATCAAATGAAAAGCAAGCTAGTGAATGGGAGAAGATATTTGCAAATCATATATCCCATAAAGTATCAGTATCCAAAATATAAAAAAAAATGAACTCATACAACTCAACAATAAAAACTACATAACTCAATTTAAAGAAACAAGCAGATGATCTGCATAGACATTTTTTTCTTTTCTAAAGAAGACATAGATGGCCAAGAAGCACATGAGAAAATGTTCAATATCACCGAATTCTGGAAAACCACAATGAGATATTACCGCATACTTGTCTAGAATGGCTATTTTTAAAAATGGAAGGAATACAAGTGTTGAAGAAGGTGTGAAGAAGAGGGCACCCTCTTGCACTGTTGGTGGGAACATCAGTTGGTGCAGCCACTGTGGAAAACAGTATACAGATTCCTCAAAAAATTAAGAATGGAAACATCATAGGATCCAGCAATTCCCCTTCTGGGTATTTATCCAAAGAATACAAAAAACGAATTCAAAAATATATATACTCCCATGTTTATTGCATTATTGTTTACAGTAGCCAAGATATGGAAACAACCGAAGTGTCCATAGATAGATGAATAAAGAAGATGTGGTATGCACATGCACACACGCATGTGTACACACACACACACACACACACACACACACACACACTGGAATACTACTCAGCCATAAAGGAGAATGAAGCATTGCCATTTGCAACAACATAGATGAACCTGAAAGGTATGATGTTAAGTGAAATAAGACAGGCAGAGAAAAACAAATACCACACAACTGAACTCATATTTAGAATAAAAAAAATAGGCAAAAAAAAGAATACAAAAACAAAATCATAGAAAACAGACTGATGGTTACCAGAGAGAAAGGAGGTTGGGTAAATTGCATGAAGAGGGCGAACTATATGGTGATGGATGGTAATCAGACTTTTGGCGGTGATCACTTTGTAGTGCATACAGTTGTTGAATTGTAATGTTCTACATTTGAAACAAATAATTTTATACACTAATTTTACTTTAAAAATTATTATGTCACGATTACCTTAATTTATATAAATGAGAAGGCATGTATCCATATCATTTTTTTAAAAAAAGACATTAACTGATCCAATATTAATTCATAAGAAATTTCTGTCATGTTCTAGGCCTGATTTCAAATTGTTCAACTACAAAACTGGCATTTTGTCTCTTCAAGCACAGTCATTTATTATTCGCCACTTTACTCAGTTTTTTTTAACATTTGGTTTTACAAAATTTATGTTCATACAACAGGTGCTTACTAATTTCATCTGTTTTGCATTCTGTTAGTCAATATTAATGACTGCATTGAGTATAGAAATTCACAGCTACATGGCTAATGAGAACATGGCTTTTGGCTACTTTTCAAGAACAATCTATCCTCTTTTTATCATTTCCTTTAGTTTCACTCACTTCCGCTCCAAACTCTGTCACTCTCCTGAGATTGTCTGTTCAGTAGACAACGTTCATCCCCTATAAAATGAGAGGGGAAAATATTTTAATGAAAGCATTTACCTATATGGATAAAACGTGTAGTCAAGGACTGCGGAAGACCTAACAAAAATGACATCTGGAAGTTTTCACAGTTGCAACAAATGTATGAGAACATCTTGAGGATCTTCCTTCATGTTATATAAGCACCAGATCAATAAAGGCTTCATATCAATAAACAGTTCAAGATACTCTTCATGCTTTCTTCCCTTATGAGAAATACTCCTCTCCAGATGAGTGTGCGAGTTGCGATGTTAAGAGATAATTATGCTTTATTTTCTAGAGATTCGTATTTAATTTCTAGTAAATGAAAACTATATCTTCTGCAAGCAGCACTGAAGCAAATTGTATTTTAAAATAAAATTAAATTAATTTGCTTTAAATGCACAGTGTGAGTGTTTACATGTGCTTCTATTTGATACTCACTGAAGAACAGTATTTCCTGGGATATTTTCTGAAGACTTAATAAAATGTGAATTTTCATCTACTATTGAAAACTTAATAAAACCAGGATTCATCGTGGGGGGAAAATGTCTGAAGTTAATATCTCAACTTCTGTATGTGACATTCAGAAGACGATTATAATTTGTTCTGTGGGTAGTCTAAAAATTAATTTTCTGCTTCTTTATTTATTAGATTTTTCTTTCTCCCACTGTTTAGAATAGGTTTATTTCTGAGCTCTTTTATTAGTGCAGAAAAAAATAGAGAGCCTAAAATAAAGCCAAAAATCTTGAGCCAATGTTGCTTCTCGGCACTTAGTAGATTTTCAAAAAAAAAAAAAAAAATTCAAAAGAAGAGTTTAAACCCCAACACTATCTAAGCACTTATATGATTTTTCCTTATTTCAGGGTCATAATAGGTCATTGCTTTCAAAAACATAATCTTAAGGAAGAAGCATGAATCAAATTACTTACTTGAAAACTTGGTGCATTTCGTGTTTAATTATTCCCCTTTCAATTTGAGGGAAAGAGCTGAGCCATTTTCAAGATACAGGCATCCCTCCCTTGACCTACCCAGTCTGTCTACTTATTTGGCCATCATACCCTTGAACTGAAGTAACTAAAGGGAATGCGGGTGCTTTTATAGGTCACTGAGTTGGTTATCATGTGCTATGGGCATTGAGTACTAGCAAAACTGAGTCCCTCACTCAACTCGTGCTGTTCATGAGCTGCCTTTCAATTAAGCTAAAGGCAGTATTTTCATCTGTTTTATGCCATTTGTTTAGGGCAGAATCGGATGCCTATGTCTCAATATTCTCATCTTCAAAATAGAAATAAGAATAATACCTAATATGAAGAATTAGAACAAGTGATGCATGGATATTGCCTAGTAGATATCAAGCATGCTGTTTATTACAATGTATTTTTCCTTACTGAACAAAATGGAATGGATTATTATTGGTGAGCTGGCATTCTCTTTGATCATCATTATGTTCATTTCTTCAATATGACTTAATATGATAAAAGTTAAAAACAACCTCAATTTGGGTATTTTGGCTGTACATTTCAGAAAAAAAAAATCAGGACATAGGAGTAGCTAAGAGATGCAGGATTCCTGAGTTATCGGTAATAAAAGGAGTCTTCTCCATTGATGTCTGACTTCAGATAATTCTATATCTATGAGAGTCATGATAGACTCTACATCTTTCTTGAATGTAGCTGTCACTATGCTCCTAATCAACTCTCTCAGATGGACTATTTTTTGGGGGGGAGGTGAGAGGAAAGAGGACAGAAAGAGCCATGCTATAATTCTCATTTGATGATTGGGAAGATTATCTGCCTTTGTTCATACAACCTAAACAAGATGAGAAAAAAGTTGAGGATAAATTTTACAAAACGATAGTATTAGTAATAATAATAATTAATAATAATAATAATAACCATACTAATAACAGTATCTCAGATTAGTTTGTAGACTGCTTATTTATATAACATATGAGTATGCTATGAAAATAATGTTAAATAATTATAATTAATATAATTTTAATTTAATAAAATTGTAAGTATGCTATAATTATATAATAATGTATGATTACATAATATGATGTAATTATCATATAATTAAAAATAATATATATTTAACATATACTCATATATTTTTATGTTCTAGATAAATTTATGGTAAAATATTTCCACCTATAGTCAAATAATTGGAAAGATAACTATAAGGAAAAAAGTGATAGATATTCCCTTCCCCTTAAAACCACTTAAAAACCTATTTTTTTCATAAGGGAAATGATTCCTGCATAATTACATTCACACACATACACATGCACTCATGCAACACAACAAGTAAGAGATCATGGCAATAAAAACCAGGTGTCTTTAAAATGAAATTATCCCAATCCTAAGTAACAACTAGGGTTTTGCTTATATTGTCATGAGGAATACAAAGAGATTTTTAGAGGTCTTTAGACAAATCAAATCAAATTGAAAAACAGCAATCTAATCATATCACATCACTCAAAAATCTTGTGAATAACCATCAAAGGGTAGTATCTAAAAATTTAGTTCTAGAAATATGATTCAAATTGAGTCTACACATATTTTACATATTGCCCAAAGAGTTTAATTACCATGGCTTCTGTATGTTATATGACTCTTAACCTGAGCACTGTTCCAGGACTCAAATTTTCAAATCTCCCTTATGACAGATAAACAATGTAATTGTATTAACAGTATGTGCGTGTGCGGACCTATGATTTAACATTTGTTTTCCATGAAAACACACTTCGTCCTGTACGATAACTTACTTTGGGGAAAGTATAAATGCTGAACTTTGAAAATGAATGAAATAATAACATGACAATACTTTGAAAAGGTTGAAGAAAGCCACTCTTCTGAATGTTTTTCATAAAGAAATAAAATATAGTGTTTATATTTAGGATTAGAATTGATGTCGTATAATATTGAGAATTCTTTTTATGTCTGTACTGCCATTTTATTTATTTTTTTTGTTTAGTTTTGTTTTATTTGAGTATAGTTGACACACAATGTTACATTAGTTTCAGGGACACAGCACAGTCACCTGACAACTCTATACGTTATGTTATGCTCGCCACAAGTGTAGTTACTATCTGTTACCATACAACACTATTACAATATCATTGACCATGTTCACAATTCTGTGCCTTTTATTCCTGTGCCTTATTCATTCGATAACTGGAAGCCTGTATCTCCCGTTGCCCTGCACCTCTTTTGCCCACCTCCCAATCTCCTCTGGCAACCATTAGGTTGTTCTCTGTATTTATAGGTATGATTCTGCTTTTTACTTTTTTATTCATTTGCTGTTTTAGATTCCACTTACAAGTGAAATCATATGGTATTAGTTTTTCCCAGTCTGACTTATTTCACTTACATAGCATAATACCTCTAAATCCATCCATGTTGGTGCAAATGGCATGAGCCATTTCTTATCCGTGGCTATGTAATATTCCATTGTATATAAATCACATCTTTCTTTATGCATTCATTCATCAGTGGACGCTTAACTTGGTTTAATATCTTGGCTATTGTAAACGATGCTGCATGCGTATATCTTTTCAAATTCGTGGTTTTGTTTTCTTTGGGTAAGTGGCCACTCGTGGAATTATTAGATCATATGGTGTTTCTATTTCTAATTTTTTGAGGAATGTCCATATTGTTTTCCATAGTGGCTGGGCCAACTTACATTTCCCAAAAACCGTTAGAAGGGATAAATGAATTCAGTTAATTTGCAGGATACAAAATGAATATCCAGAAATTGATAGCATTTCTGTACATTAATACAAAAGTAGCAGAAAGAGAAATTAAGAAAACATCTCAATATACAACTGCACCTAGGAACAGATTCAACCAGAGTGGTGAAAGACCTGTACTCTGAAAGCAATGAAACATTAGTGAAAAAAAACAAATGACACATTGGGGCACCTGGGTGGCTCAGTCGGTTAAGCGTCTGACTTCGGCTCAGGTCACGATCTCACTGTCCGTGAGTTCGAGCCTCGCGTTGGGCTCTGTGCTGACTGCTCAGAACCTGGAGCCTGTTTCAGATTCTGTGTCTCCCTCTCTCTCTGACCCTCCCCCATTCATGCTCTGTCTCTCCCTGTCTCAAAAATAAATAAAACGTTAAAAAAATTAAAAAAAAAAAACAAATGACACAAACATAAAGGTATTCCACGCTTATGGAGTGGAAAAATTAATTATTTTTGAATGTTCGTGCTACTCAAAGCAACTTACAGAATCAATGCAATCCCTATCAAAATACCAACAGCATTTTTCACTGAACTAAAACAAATCCTAAAATTTGTACGGAATCCCAAAAGACCACAAACAGCCAAAGCAATCTTGAAAAAGTAGAACAAAACTGGAGGTATCACAATCCCAGATTTCAAGGTATACTACAAAGCTGTAGTTATCAAAACAGTATGGTACTGGCACAAGAATAGACACATAGATCAGTGGAACAGAATGGAGAGCCCAGAAATAAACCCATGATGATACAGTCAATTAATCTTCTACAAAAAAAGCAAGAATATGCAATGGGAAAAAAATAGTCCCTTCAAAAAATGGTGTTGAGAAAACTGTATAGCTACATGTAAGAGAATGAAACCGGACCACTTTTTTAACACCATACATAAGAATAAATTCAAAATGGATTAAGACCTAAGTGTGAGACCTGAAACCACAAAACTCTTACAAGAAAGCACAGGCAGTTGGGGCGCCTGGGTGGCTCAGTCGGTTGGGCGGCTGACTTCGGCTCAGGTCATGATCTCGCGGTCCGTGAGTTCGAGCCCCGCATTGGGCTCTGTGCTGACAGCTCAGAGCCTGGAGCCTGTTTCAGATTCTGTGTCTCCCTCTCGCTGACCCTCCCCTGTTCATGCTGTCTCTCTCTGTCTCAAAAATAAATAAAACGTTAAAAACAAATTAAAAAAAAAAAAAAGAAAGAAAGCACAGGCAGTAATTTCTCTGACATCGGCCATGGAAATTTTTTTTGTTTTTTGTTTGCTTGTTTGTTTGTTTTTATATGTCTCCTGAGCCAAGGGAAACAAAAGCAAAAATAAACTATTGGGACTTCATCAGGAGAAAAAGCTTCTGCACAGCAAAGACAACCTAGTGACGGGAAAATATATTTATAAATGACATATCTGATAAAGTGTTGTGTCCAAAATATATAAAGGGTTTATACAACTCAACACCAGGGAAACAAATAACCCAGTTAAAAAATAGGCAGAAGACATGAACAGGCATTTCTTCAAAGAAGACATCCAGGTAGCTAACGGACACATAGAAGGATACTCAATAGCACTCATCATCAGGGAAATGCAAATCAAAACCACAATGAGATTCCACCTTACACCTGTCAGAATGGCTAGAATCAAAAACTCAAGAAACACCAGGCGTTGGCGAGGATGTGGAGAAAAAGGTTCCCTCATGCACAGTTGGTAAGAATGCAAACTGGTACGGCCACTGTGAAAACCAGTATGGAGGTTCGTCAAAAAATTAACAATAAAACTACCCTACAAGCTAGTAATCACACTCCTGGGTATTTATCAAAAAAGTACAAAAACACTAATTTGAAGGGCTGTATGCACCCCTGCGTATCATTTAAAACAGCAAACTATGGAAGCAGCCCAAGTGTCCATCAATAGATGAGTGAATAAAGAAGATGTGGACAATGGAATATTATTCAGTCACGAAAAAGAATGAAACCTTGCCTTTTGCAACAACACAGATGGAGCTAGAGAGTATAATGCGAAGTGAAATAAGCCAGTCAGAGAAAGATAAATACCATATGATTTCGTTCATTTGTGAAATTTAAGAAACGAAACAAAAGAACAAAGGGAACAAAAAGACAGAGAGCGAAACCCAAAAACCAAACTGAACTACGGAGAACAAACTGGTGGTTAGCAGAGGGGAGGTGGGGGGGATGGGGAAGATTAAGGGTGCGGTTATCTTGATGCGTCCTGAATAATGTATGGAACTGCTGAATCACTAGATTGTACCTCTGAACCTAGTCTAGCACTGTGCGTTAACTACGCCGGAATTAAAATAAAATAAAATAAAATAAAATAAAATAAAATAAAACACTTAACATTCTTATCAGCGTTTTGAATTGCGATGCTTGTTATTCAAGAATACTGCCAAAACAGCACGTATGTAGTGATAACAGCTCTATTAATGAATTAGGTATTACTATCCCCGTAATATGTTTTCAGAGTGATTGTCAGTAGCTGCAGCCTGGTCTTCCCAGCGTGGCTGAATTATTTGCTAATATGTATTTTACATCTATAGTTTACATGCTGCAGTAGACTGAACAATGCTTCCCCCAAAGATGTCTACATCCTAATCCCTAGAACCTGTGACTTTGTTACCACACCGGGTAAGAGGGTCCTGCAGATTTTATGAAATTAAGAATCTTGCAATGGGGACATTATCCAGCATTGTCCTGGATGAGCCTGATATAAGTGAAGAGAGGAGCAGGGGATCAGAGATGAGCAAGCAGGATGACGGGAGACAGAGCTGGGCATGATGAGGCCATAATATAGGTGGTGTCGGCAGCCTCTAGCATCTAGAAGATTCTAGAAGGAACATATTCTCCCCTGGAGCCTCCGAAAAGAACTCGCCCTGCTGACCCTTTGATCATAGACCCGTAATCCTCATTTCAAACTTCTGATACCCAGATTGTAAATGGATACATTTGTATTGTTTTACGCCACTAAGTGTGTGGTAATTTTTATAGTGGAAAGAGGAAACTCATACACATGCTAAACTGTATTAATATGATAGACAAGACGAAACTCCAGAATATTAAAAATGGTAAGAATAATACATAATCCCAACTGTCTCCTCAGGAGGTGTAGAGAACCATGAGGCATTGCTTGGAGACTTTCCGGTGCATAGCGCCTACACACACGACTTTCTCAGAGCTTTTGAGGAATCTCATTGGAAGCACAGAGAATAGCTTCGTCTAAAAAAAATATCAGCGAAAATTACCCTTTAAGGATTTTAGAGATTTGTCAACGGAGAATATTACCTTTATGCATCGTTTACTTTCCTCCCTTCGTATTTTAAGGAGTTTGAAAATATGCAATTCAAGAAACTTGGTAAACCAAAGAACTTGCTTAGCCTGCAGGTGCATCTGTGGACCTGAACAGGTGCCTTAAAAGTGTACAAAGCCCTCAAAAGTGTTTAGAGTTGGAAAAATGTTAACAGCACATCTAGTAAGCCTCTGATCGTAGTTAGATCTCATCACATTCTGCCCTTTGTGCCATGAAAGATGTAACCTATTTAGGAAATGCCATACCACGGTGGCCCTGTGCGGCTCCAACCCAAGTAGATAATGTTTACGCACGCATGAAAGCATGGCGTTGTTACCCAGATCACTGCTCTCAAGCCTGTAACCTGAAACAAAATAATGAGGCTCCTTTTGGCTTGAGGAATATTACTTTTTGTCCTTGTAACAACTACAAGATCAAATTCAAGGAGGCTTTTTTTTCTTTTTTTTAACACACAACGTTCACTTTCTGCTTTGAGTTCCAGCTGTGAGTGGAATTAACTTTCAAAATAAAGAAAATGGACTCTGCAGCTGGAGGGGGGCAGAGTTTGGGGCTTACTTGCATCAGACTCAGTTGGCGGAGGGAGGAAATATCATGAATTCTCTTCGGCTACTTTTCTGTCGCTGTGGGAGGCCTTTGTGGAAGGAATCTAACCTTATTCTGCCTTCCTGTCGTCTGCCTGAATCGAGGGGTAGCAGCGCCCAGGAAAGCCCGGTCTTAGGAAAGCGCCAGCTGCGGTCGCTATTCTGTTAAAGAGGGGAATGGTCTTCCGCTGAAATTCAAGCGCAGGATTGTACACCTGATATCATCCCTACTCTTGAAGTCAAACAGTGGATGATGGAATCCCGCGCAGTGCATTTTCCAGTAACCCTCATTCACTGAGATTCACCCTGTGGAATGCGGTTCTTGAAAAAAATAGTATCTTCATGCATTTAGGTACTTTGAGTACCATGCACTCACTGAGTACACGGTGGGGTAGGACTTAACCTTTTGCTGCCAGTTTGGGTGCAGTGTATTTGCCATATCTCCAGGTGTGGTGAATCATGTTCCTGTGCCACTTTTAAAAAGCAAACACTTTACTCGGTTTGTTTTAAAGATACCTGAAGTGAGAAAAAAGACAGAAGCACAATTCATTTTTGTTGCGAGTTTCTCCTTAGGTACATTCATTCATCACGTTTCTATTGAGTACCTGCTAGAGATCAGGCCCTCTTGCAGGCACACGCGAAAGAGACGGTCTCTGGGCTCATAGAGCTTTCACTTTTGTGGGAGCAAATGGGCAATAAGCTAAGAAACGGATGTGACAATTATCTCAGAGAACTGTGAGCCTGGAAGGGATAAGGAAATTAAGCCTGGGAAGGATAAGGAAACAAGGTCTCTCTCTGCCGAGACTTTCCTGGCCTGTCCGGCAGAGAGCTGAGGGCAGCTCTCCAGGAAGAGAGCAGAGCAAGCCTCAGTTCCGGACGCTTTTGTGTTTGGAAATCTTGGTGGACAAGAGCTATAGTGGAAAGAAGGAAGGAAAGAAGGAAGGAAGGAAGGAAGGAAGGAAGGAAGGAAGGAAGGCAGGCTGCATCAAGTAGAGATCTAGAAAGTGTAGGGTTTGTTTATTTCTCCCAGGCAGATATTGTAGGTAGCACGTCTGCTCTCTGTTACACGTTTTTAACCATTCATTTGGGCTGATTACAGTATCATGGAGTTATGGTCATTATTTTCTTTCTTCCCGAAGAGGTTCTTGAACTTACAGCCGCTGACGTTGCTGAAACTAACATCGCTTTGATGTTCTCTGCATCTATCATCACACCGGCTTAAAAGGAGGGATTTGTTTATTTTCTCTGAGGGCTCAAAGAAGAGCTTGGTGTTCTCCAAGCTACAGAAGGATGCTTTCGAGCTCATTTACCTAATTTTTCAAAGTGTTCTTTGTTGGCCATACGTGAATATGGTGGAAAAAAAAGAGGAGACAAGGTATGCTTTCCATATTCACCTCTTCCTTTTCATCTTGCTGAGTTTCCTCCCCCTCCGCTGCCCCCCCCCCACCACCTGTTGCTTCCAGCATATCTTGATGGTAAATTCCCAGCCCTTAACATGTTCCCCCAGGGCATTGGTCCATTTACTCCATTTTGGGCTGCATATGATAAATCACAAGTTTCAACATCAAGCTCTACTAAATCTTGTTTGTGCTCCGTTAATGAAATCACCTATTTTATCTCATCACTGCAGGTAAAAACGATTTTCCATATGCTATGCGCCCTTATCATGACTTCTAAAATGCCATTATGGTTACATACTATCTAGTTTACATTTACAAAGCAGAATGTCAGCTTATGAGGAAATGATCCTAAAAAATGCGTCGAGTTATTCACCAGCCAGTCTCAGCTGCCACTGAATGAATAATTCCATGATTAAGAGCCGGGGAGGGTGCAAGCCACAGAATCTGCTGTTTTCATAGAACTCGATAAATTAATTAGTTCATCTTGTGATTATGTGACTCTGTTAGAAAGAACACAGTATTGCCGAGATAGCTTGGGATAAATACGAACATGCTGAATATCCTTTTTTTTCCTTTTTTTTCAACTTTTTTTTTTTTTTTTTTGGGACAGAGAGAGACAGAGCATGAACGGGGGAGGGGCAGAGAGAGAGGGGGACACAGAATCGGAAACAGGCTCCAGGCTCCGAGCCATCAGCCCAGAGCCTGACGCGGGGCTCGAACTCACAGACCGCGAGATCGTGACCTGGCTGAAGTCGGACGCTTAACCGACTGCGCCACCCAGGCGCCCCATCCATTTTTTTAAAAAATTCTGGGCAGAAATTAAATATCTTGAAAACAGAGAAGCTACTAATATTGCATAGTAAGCACTAACCGGTTAAGGTGAAATCTCAGGAAAGACATTGAATGCAGAGTAATCAAATAATAGATCGATTAAGTCTAGTGAAATGAAAATATATCTGTAATGCACATAATATACAAAATAGTGCAGCAGCCAATTGAACTTTTCAATTTACAATTATGATAGTCTATGGTCATAACCAGAGATAGGAGAACATAAGAGAAAAATGTTTTGAAAATGGAAAAACAAAAAGATATATACATATATATATATCTACACATATATATATCTACACACACACACACACATATATATGTATATATATATATGTATATATATATATATGTATATATATGTATATATATATATATACATATATATATATCTACACACATATACATACACCTACATACATATATATGCATGGAGTATATGGTATATATCATTTGTTGAATGACTATTCATTTATAACATAGTGTATACATGCAGCTTCCATATTTATATGGAAGATTATTTATTCATGGAATGTGATCCCTGCCCAAATAGTTTTGATATAAATTCCAACGTCTCCATCACATTATCCGAAAAGTCACATTGCAATCCTCCCGTTGATAACCGTCTTTCACAGACTCTGAGTCTGTTCTGTGATGATGGCTTTAGGAGTCATACTTTATGGAAAGATAAAAAATAATTTCAAAATATGGGAAACCAATGTTACAGAAGGGAAATGCCTTATTTCATACTGGGAGTGTTTGCCTTTTTAAATAGCTAATCAGAAATTTGACAAGGTAACTAAAAGGTAACGAAGTTGTGGCAGCACAGAAACATGAGAGGAATGAAAGAATTAGAAGAGAATGTCAAAAAGTCTGCTGTAGGGCACCTGAGCGGCTCAAGTCGGCTGAGCGACTGACTTCCACTCAGGTCATGATCTCACGGTTCGCGGGTTCGAGTCTCGTTTCGGGCTCTGTGCTGACAGCTCAGAGCCTGGAGCCTGCAGCTTGCTTCGGATTCTGTATCCCTCTCTTTGTCCTTCCCCTGCTTGCACACTGTCTCTTTCTCTCTCTCTCGTTCTCTCTCAAACATAAATAAAAACATTAAAAAAAAGTTTCTTGGGGTCAAAAACAAGAAAGAAAAGAAGAGTTCCCAACCAGCAGAAACCTTCAGCGTATTTGATACAATGTAGTGCTGGCTGACTTCCTAAGGCAAGAAACTTTGCAAATCTCCTTTTGGGATTTTTGTCCCCTTCGATCTCTACACAAGTGTCCAAGTGGCTCTCAGAGCAAATCTCAGTCAAGGATTCCCATTTGATCTAATTACCTACAGACCCAGGGGCATTCACAGTTTCCAGGAATGTGTGAATGGCATGAGCCTCACGTTCCATTTCAAAGCAGAACCTGAGATTTGGAGCTTGTAACATTAGTGGGAAAGTAAATTACAATCTGCATTAGAATAAACTCACTGCACTGGGAAGAGTGAGCGGAGGGAATGGGGGCAAGATGGATTCTCTGCAGGTGTAAGGTTCAAAATCTGACCAAGGGCAGAAGTTCCAGGAAGACAGAGTTTGACTCCATGTGAGGAAGTTCCGTGCAGCCCTGAGAGGACTCCAGGCGTGGATTTGCTATGAATGGAGACACTGGGTACAGGGACAGAATTCAACCAGGGTCTCAATGACCCGTTCCCAAGGTATCACAAAACAGAATACTGCAATCGAGTGTGAGATTAGGTTGCTTACGTCTGGTAGGACATCTTATCAAACCCAAGATTCTGTGACAAAAAGCAGGTTGATTTCATTTTCATTGCTTTTTTTTCAAAATCTGAACATCTTTGAGTGGGTAGAAAATATCAGATTAAACTTTTCATATAGGACCTTTGTTGTAATAAATATTAGTATCAAAATACACAACAAATGCTATCGATTAAAAATGTTATTATAGCCAACTAATCTTCAACAAAGCAGGAAAGAATATCCAATGGAAAAAAGACTGTCCCTTCAGTAAATGGTGCTGGGAAAACAGGACAGCAACATGCAGAAGAATGAACCTGGACCACTTTCTTAGACCATACATAAAAATAAATTCAAAATGGATAAAATATCTAAATGTGAGACAGGAGGCCATTAAAATCCCAGAGGAGAACACAGGCAGCAACCCCTTTGACTTCAGCCGGACCAGCTTCTTATTCACACATTACCGAAGGCAAGGAAAATAAAAGCAAACAAGAACTTTGGGACCTTCTGCACAGGGGAGGAAATAATCAACAAAACTAAAAAGTGGCCTACAGAGTGGGAGAAGATATTTGCAAATGTTGTATCTCATAGAAGGTTAGTATATAAAATCTATAAAGAACTTATCAAACTCAACACCTAAAGAATAAACAGCCCAGTTAAGAAATGAGCAGAAGACACGAATAGACACTTTTGCAAAGAAGACATCCAGGTGGCTCACAGACACATGAAAAGATGCCCAGCATCATTCATCATCAGGGAAACACAAATCAAAACCATGATCAGACATCACCTCACACCTGCCAAGATGGCTAAAATTAACACCACAAGAAGCAAGAGGTGTTAGCGAGGATGCAGAGAAAGGAGAACCCTCTTGCACTGTTGGTGGGAATGCAAACTGGTGCAGCCACTCTGGAGAACAGTATGTAGGCTCGTCAAGAAACTAAAAATAGAACCATCTTACTATCTAGCAATTGCACTATTAGGTATTTACACAAAATATACAAAAATACAGAGTCACAGGGACACGTGCACCCCAATGTTTATAGCAGCGTTATCAACAATAGCCAAACTCTCTCTATATATATTATTATATATAATTATATAATTTTATATATATATATATATATATATATATATAATGGAATATTACTCAGCCATCAAAAAGAATGAAATCTTGCCATTTGCAATGACATGGATGGAGCTAGAGCGTATTATGCTAAGTGAAGTAAGTCAATCAGAGAAAGACAAATACCATATGATTTCACCCACATGTGGAATATAAGAAAAAAAAACCTCAAATGACTATATGGGAAGGGAGGGATAAAATAGAAGAGAGGGAAACGAACCACAAGAGACTCTTAACAATAGAGAACTAACTGAGCGCTGCTGGTGGGGAGGTGAGTGGGAGATGGCTAAATGGGTGACGGGTATTTTTTTTAATGTTTATTTATTTTTGAGATAGAGAGAGAGAGAGAGAGAGAGAGATGGAGCATGAGCAGGAGAGGGGCAGAGAGAGAGGGAGACACAGAATCTGAAGCAGGCTCCAGGCTTGAGCTGTCAGCACAGAGCCCGATGTGGGGCTTGAACCCACAAACTGTGAGATCATGACCCGAGCTGAAGTCGGACGCTCAACCGGCTGAGCCACCCAGGCACCCCGATGGGTGAGAGGTATTAAGGAGGATTGTTGTGATGAACACTGGGTGTTGATTATAAGTGATGAGTTCCTACCTTCTACTCCTGAAATTAAAAAAAAAAAAAAAGAATTGTTATTCAATGACCAAGATATGAAAAGAAAAAGCCAATAGAATGAAGTTCTATAGGAGTGAATTGAATGAACTAACTTGAGAAGAATGAAACTTGTTTTCCTCATAGTGTGTTAAAATGCCTGGTGGAATTCATTCAGTAGGTAGGGGAAAGATCATGAAGCATTCGAGGCTTTATAATTGCACAGACGTGGTCCAATTTTGGCTAGCCTGATAGTTAAAAATTCACTAGCTGGCCGTTTCAAAGAAACTTGGTGTTTTGGTCTCCAGACACTGGCTCAAATATTTCCAGTGAGTTTCCTTCCTCATTAAATCTTTTCTTTTTTTTGTATTTTTTTAAATGTTTGTTTATTTTTGAGAGGGAGACAGACTGCAAGCAGGGGAGGGGCAGAGAGAAAGAGGGAGACACAGAATCCGAAGCAGGATCTGGGCTCTGAGCTGTCAGCACAGAGCCAGGCGTGGGGCTCAAACTCTCGGAACCATGAGATCATGACCTGAGCCAGGGTCTGATGCTTAACCAACTGAGCCATCCAGGCGCCCCCCTTCTTCTTAAATCTTGTTAGTGCTCCCAATGTACGAAACTCCCATTTAGGGACACCTGGGGCCCCTGGGGGCACCTCTTTCTCTCTGTCCCTCTGCCACTTGCCCTCTGTATCTCTCAAAAATAAACATAAAAAAAAAATAACTGCCACTTAAACAATATTCAGTGAAGGAAATACTTGTAAGCAAATTCTATGAAATCAAAATTCATGCAATTATAATCTTTTCCAATTTAACCTTAAACCATCATTGTTTAATCAGGACATTTTATCAGGTATTCAGAACAGTTTAACCTACAGGCCAGGTCGTCCTACTTCAAACACAGTAGAAGAGATGGAAGGAAGTATTCTAGTATATACTTTCCAGCTTTTTAAAATTTCATGTTTACTAAATTTTTGTGAAATAATTCTATTTCTAAAAAGTGAAATAGCACATGGGTGGTTCAGTCAGTTGAGCATCCAGCTTCAATTCAGGTCACGATCTCGGATCATGGGTTCAAGCCCCGAATTGGGTTCTGTGCTGACATCATGGAGCCTGCTAGTGATTGTCTCTTTCCCTCTCCCTCTGCCCCACCTCTGCTCACGCATGTGTGTGCTCTCTCTCTCTACCTCTCTCTAAAATAAATAAATAAATAAACATTAAAAAAAAAGTAAAATAGCACATTTTCACTGTAATATTTGAATTTCCTGACACACATCTTAAACTATCTCAAGACTTCTTTTGATTTTTATCGTCGTATATATAGATGCTATTTGCATTTCTTGTAGGAAGATGCTTTGTTTGGGGCTCAAATAAACTAATTAATTAATTAATTATGCTTAATGTTCATTTATTTTTGAGAGAGAGAACACAAGTGGGGGAGGGACAGAGAGGGGAGGGGGGAGACACAGAATCCGAAGCTGGTTCCAGGCTCTGAGCTGTCGGCACAGAGCCCAACTCGGGGCTCGAAGGCACAAGCTGCAGGATCATGCCCCGAGCTGAAGTCGGTCGCTTAACTGGCTGAGCCACCCAGGTGCTCCAAAACTAATTAATTTCTGGCAAATCATCTAGTCAGGTAAAATGTTTAGTTCCATGGAGATCTAGAATACGATTAAAGACCCGTGACCAAATGCTTCACCTCTTTGTATTTCTATAAACATTGTGAGGGGCATGTACCGGGTCATTCAGTTCTGGGAACAGCCAAAATTTATCATAAAAACATTTCTTACATCAACACGTTCTACTAGGTTAAAAATGGATATGCCTAACACACAATATGAGGGTCTTGCAATCTTGAAAGAAAAATTCCACAGGTTAAAGTAGATAGCTTTTCTCTCTAAAATATGACAATTAAGAGTGAATATGATTTTGTTGGGGATGTTTGGGCAGGGAACGTTCCTCAGATCTGAGTGACATTTTAATTTTAGGGCATATGCTGATGAAGAAAGCTTCTCGGTTAGCACTACTCCTTACAAAGCTTTCTTTTATGTAGATGCCAAATCAATTTTATAGCAGGCTTTTCATCTCTCGCTCTGCCAAGGGAAAGTATGTACTTTAAAACTAAACTATCTGTTAAGGAAATGAAAAAATCACCCAGAGGGCTTCATGGCCTTTGACAATTAGTGCCTAAAAATTTTCAGATGTCCCATCTGATTTAAAAAAAAATCATTGACAATAAATATAAACAGAAGGATCACGTTTCCCCGGTAAGTATGGCCTCCAGGCTCATTTGGAGCTTCGGTTTGTCATTATATACGGTATTTTTTAAAATCCAATCCACAATGTCCAGTTTGCCTTGAAGAGATTTAGTTCTCTCTTCTCGTCCCCCCGGGGAGAATGAAAGGAAACTTATTTGATATTTGAAAGACTACAGAACTGAGTCCTCTGTTTTCTCTCCCAGGAAATAGCTATCTATTCATTATTATAGAAAACAAAAAACTATTTGTGAGAATGTTGCGCTCTGTTGGGGGCGGCGTGGCAGCACGGTCGTACATAGGTCAGGTGTCCAGCAGCTGTCTAGACATCGCAAGAAGCCTCATGATGTTCCACAGCCCACGTGGGACTGTTAGTTACTGGTGTAGTATGTCCAAGAAACTAAGCCCTGAAGACTGAACCGTGTATCCCAGCAAAATGTACAGATGCAGACAGGGCATTCTGAGTTTTCAGCTTGTTCAGCCAACCTGGGGCGTCATAGAAAGATACGCAGGAAGGAGAAGTCTGATGTCCTAGCAAACATTTTACAATGTTTTCCAGCTGTTTTAAGACATATGCATTTCAAATTGAATTAGTTTGCTAGAAGCGCCATTAACGATGTACCACCCACTGGGTGGCTTAAGCAACAGAAATTTATTTTCTCACAGTTCTAGAGGCCGGAAGTCTGAGATCAAGGTGTATAGGTTCCTTGCTCCTTAGGACCCCGAAAGGGGATCTGCTCAGACCTTTCTCCTTGACTTGTAGATGGCCATCTTCTCTCTGTGACGTCACAGCCTCGTCTTTCTGTTTACACCTAATGCCCAAATTCCCTCTTCTTATGGGACAGCAGTCATATTAAATTAGGGCTCACCTTAATGAACTCATTAAATGTAATTACCTCTTTGAAGACTCCATATTCAAGGACACTCACATTCTAAGGTGTGGGGGGTAAGGACTTCAAGATGAGAATTTGGGGTACAATTCAGCCCATGGTAACTACGCAGGGTGCCAGAAGCCATGGTTGTATTCAAGGATTTAAGGTGATTCTAGTATCTGTTGGATATTTTCCTGTTTGCAAGAGTTAGGATGATTCATAAAGGACAACTACAGAGGGGGGCACCTGGATGGCTCACTCGGTTGAGCGTCTGGCTTTGACTCAGGTCATGAGCTCACAGTTTGTGGATTCAAGCCCTGCGTCAGGCTGTGTGCTGACAGCTCAGAGCCTGGAGCCTGTTTTGGATTCTGTGTCTCCCTCTCTCTCTGCTCCTCCCCCACTTGTGCTCTGTCTCACTGTCTCTCTCTCTCAAAAAGAAATGAATTAAAAAAAATTTTTGTTTAAATAAAAAAAAAGGAAAACTACAGAGGGAGAAATAATAGAGTATAGGTAATCTAACGTCTCATTTATAGTGACCCATCTCAAAGAGTATTTGCAATGAAATCTATTTAATCTGCCTTCTATTCCATATTGAGTTTGCTCATAAGTGTCTCACAAATTTTCACACACCTTTTTCACTATCTGATCCCACTGTCTCATATCCTCGGTCTCCATCCTGTCTTTACCACTGTATGTCTGCGAAGCTAAAACTTTACTTTCACAAAAACAACACAAATCAACAAAAGCGTCTTTTTTGTTGTTGTTGTTAATATCCTCAACTCCAAAACCAATTTTTTCTGCACAAGTACCAATGCTATATTACAGTAGAAACATGATTTTAGTGCAGAAAGTTACTATATTTCTACTTAAGTCTATTGTGCTTTATGAGGGCTATTCATTTAGTTTACGTATGGCATCTCCCAAATGGATTAAAAGATGCTAGAGAGCAATGCATGTTTCTTTAATTTATGTTGGTAACCAAGGCAGCATCTGGGACCGGGCACCACGAATAAGGGCTCTTGGTGAGTGTTTCTTCCCCAACTTCATGTTGCGACAACATAATCATTCTACCACGCTCTATAGTTTATGGAGGCTGAATTCCTTCCTCACCATGTGTGTGCAACCTTGTTTCACCATATCTAAATTGATCCAGGAAGCGTATTTTTCTTGATATATGCCTCAAGCAAGCTGCTATTATGGAAAGTCAAATTATTGGTCAGCGATGTTACTTGGCCTGCACATATCTGACACAAGCACTCTCCCATGTATTACAAACAGAGAACACATTTTCTCTCATTCAGCAGAGTTACCAGTCAAGTCACTGCACGCATTTTGCCTGGGTTATCTTCTCAGCGGCCATGCAAAATATGCCATAGATCTCAATGTACTGGATGGATAATCTCTTGGTGTTGACATTTTTCTTCAGTAAAAATAAATGAAAGGAATGTACTGCTATGAGCTGAAGTCATTATTTTTAAGTGCCAAATTCTCACTGGCAGGTAAGCCACGTACTACAAGGGAGTTGGGCACTAACGCTTCTAGAATCACAGAGTAAGAATTAACATATTTTCAGACGGATGGCATTTGACGGACTGACGCCATCGTCAAAATCTTGAAAACATCACAAACATGTTACAGTATAACCTCTCTCCATGCACCTTGTCCATTTCAAATCAAAAGACTATTGATTATTACTGAGCCGCCCAAATGGAAATACAAATTTGGGGATAAATATAAATATGACAAAGGTTATTTTTGTTTCTGGACTTCCTGTGTTTTGTCTTACTTTAAAAGTTTGGTCACAAATTGTTTAAACTTTGTTACGGATATTTTCAAACATATAGAAAGTAGGGACGATAGTTTAATGGAGTTCCATCACCCAACTTGAAAATTAGAAATGTTTTGCCATCATGTAATTTTAAACAAACAGATTGCTCATGTGGATTGGGGATTTATTGATTGGTTATTTGGTGGGTTTAATTAGTCAACTACATCAGTTTCATTAAGTAATTATTAAGTTGCTTTAAAATGCTTTTCATGTTTGCAGATACTGAAAAACATCTAAGTAGATCTTTCATCAACCACCCTATTTTTTTTCACTGTCAGATTCACATGATATTCCATTACCTCCAAAACCTTAACTATAAAATGCACTGATTTCACTGAGATGTGATGGAATGTTCAAATCATACATTCTATAAGTTAGGAATCGTGTTGGAAAAAGCAAAGTAAGGAGTTTTTAAAGTCTTACTATTATTCTTGGTGTACACAATGAGAAAGGAGGAGAATTTGCTTTT
The DNA here is from genome assembly GCF_023721935.1 of Panthera uncia. Taxonomy (NCBI): domain Eukaryota; kingdom Metazoa; phylum Chordata; class Mammalia; order Carnivora; family Felidae; genus Panthera; species Panthera uncia. Next base: position 72,303,157 of record NW_026057576.1, read on the forward strand.
TAGCAATGAGGAAATTATACGAATCAGCCCACACTCCTTATGCCTGGAAAGAAGTCATATAATATATGACTCTTTTATAATATAGAATTTCTCTATTAATTTGTTCACGTGTTTAACCAAAAAGTATTGAATACTTTCTGGGGATGTTGAGCACTGGAGTGATAGCAAGTGATACAGACAAGTGCTGACTCTGATAAAACTTCTAGAAAATTCAGACACTAAACATTTGCAATACAGTATGGAGCATGAGATAGCAGGGGAGGTACAGGGTGCTGTGAGAACAGGTTAGGAGAGGATCCAGGCTAGTCTGAAGTCAAGGAAGTCTCCCTAGAGCAAGCAAAGGACCCTGAGACAGAGGCTCCATAGATGGGCAACATTGAGCCTGAAGCAGGAGTGAAGCGGGGTCAGGGGGAGCAAGGAGAAAGGGAGCAAAGATGGGGCTGGAAAGGAAGTTGGGGGGCGGGTCACACTTCAAGCTAAAACATTGGGTTGTATCCTGGGCCCAATGCAGAACTACCCCAGCACTTTAAAGTGGATAGTAGGACACAATTTGATCAAGATTTAGTCTGGTTCCTATGAAGAAAATGAACAAAAGGCAATAAGTCCATAGGCAGCAAAATGATTTAGAAGGATCTTGCAACTACACAAGTGAGTTTTGCTGATCAGTTACATTACGGTGAAATCAACTGTATAGAGAGGAGAGGGGTATTGAGAGTACACACCTTGTTTATTATTTTAATACAGATGGAATAAAACACAGTAAAAATAACTAAGTTGTCCAAAATCAAATTACAGATTTCCTTTTTTTCTGATTCACAGTCCAATTCTTTTGATGCTATTATAGTATTTTCCTTTAAGAAAAGCTTAGTGGTTCTGCAAAAAGAAAGGAAGGAAGGAAGGAAGGAAGGAAGGAAGGAAGGAAGG
>NW_026057576.1:72304180-72319661 GCF_023721935.1 Panthera uncia
GAAGGAAGGAAGAAAGGAAGGAAAGAAGGGAGGGAGGGAGGAAGGAATGGACAGAGGGAGGGAGGGAGGGAGGGAAGGAGGAAGGAAGGAAGGAAGGAAGGAAGGAAGGAAGGAAGGAGGGAAGGAAGGGAGGGAGGAAGGATGGAAGGGAGGGAGGGAGGAAGGGAGGGAGGAAGGATGGAAGGGAGGGAGGGAGGAAGGGAGGGAGGAGGGAGGAAGGAAGGATGGGAGGGAGGGAGGGAGGAAGGAAGGATGAGAGGGAGGAAGGAAGGGAAGAAGGGAGGAAGGGAGGGAGGGAGGGAGGAAGGAAGGAAGGAAGGAAGGAAGGAAGGAAGGGGGAGAGAGAGAGAGAAATAAAGACGGAGGAAGGGAGAGAAAGAGAAAAGAAAGAAGGAAGGTAGGAAGAAAAAGAAAAAAAACTATCCTTTTTGCTTGAGAATACCTTTTATGTGACAGAACTGTATCTTAGTATCTAAATCAGCCTGTGCTAATTTTATCTTTTACACGTTTTCCAGTATACTTTGATCTAAGTCTTCTATCTGCTACTATCTTGCTTAGAGCCTCTCCATTGTGAAGCAGACAGTGAGAAAGTACAACACAGGCAGGAGAGAAACTGGGATCGCCAAACACTTGACTGTCTTCATGTGTCCTACCTAACTAAAGCCTGCTGGATTCAAATGTCTTAGATGTAGAAGATTTCTCGGCACATATGTAGATGATCATGTTATTTTCTAATTCCTAATTTGCTTTAAATATTTTCCGCATGATTTATATATACACTGATCATTTTTAAAAACTTAATTTTGTTGTTCTCAGCAGGCTCTTGATGTTCAGCGATCTCAAAACAAATGGCAACACTGAGAAAAAATTTATAATTTTCTCCTCTCGTTTATTTTCCATAATGTTAACACAGTCATTTTGGTTGATTTGGGAATGCTGCAAGGAAATGACAAGAAAATGCGTGGCAGGTGCAGCCAATTCTCCAAACCAGTCAATTTAGGTTAAAGATAAGCCAAACTGGATAAAGTGCCATGATCAACAATAGTTACAACCGACTTGTTATGTTACATTTTTGCTTCAGCTCCAGAGTTAGGTGGGAAAATAAGAGCCTATGGTTTAAGTTAGCTTTACTTGAAGAGTTTATTTAAAGGAATAATTCAGGTTTCTTTTCAAATTACTTCTATTTTTGATTCCCCCTGGAGCAAGCTCTATGTACACAGAAGCCCAGGCGTCGGATTTATTTGAATTTGAATTAAAACGTGGGATGGCTCCAAAGTCTCTCATATTTACATTCCTGGCAAAACCTAAATATTGCTAGAAGGCATAGATTCCTTTGTGAACCGTGGAGGGATTTGAGGGATTTTGGTGTTCTAGGGCTCTTTTCGAGGTTATGAAAGCTTTCAAAAAGAAATATATCATGGCTTTACAAATTTGAAGGTGAGAATTCTTTCAGGATGCCAAGTTCACCACAATTTTCTGTTGGTATTAATTCTCAGTATCCAAAACGGAAGGGGTGGACTAGGAAACAGTGTCTACCTGAAATTGTTTACTCCAGGTCCCTGCAATTAGCAGTTACCATCTTAAAAGGGAGAAAACAGGTTTTTCATAGCAACACATGTAGACTCCACCACCAAACACCCATTAGTATCAACGGTTGTCACACAACAAACTTCTCAAGGGCTTTATTGAACATTAGCATAAATAAATAAATAAATAAATAAAATTAGCATTTAAATAAATAAATAAATAAATAAATAGCATGAATAAATTAGCATTTATTGAACAAGGGCTTTATTGACCCTTAAGGGTCAAAAAAAAAACAAACAAAAAAAAACCCAACAACAGTGTTTTTGATCAGTTTAAGAAAATGTCTTCTGAAGGATATTTAAAAAAATAAATATAAGATTGATTATTTTTAAGTGAATTTTTATATTCTTACAACCTTCCTCCTTTCTTCTTTGATCCCTATAGGAATACGTATAGCGAATTTAAGTCTTCCCCAAGCCCTTGAGTTTGATTTCTGGCTTCCAAGACCCCTGCATCAATACCTGTACATTCCTATTTACCTGTTTATTCTCCTCCCTAGACACTGAGGTTCTTACGATAGGGGACTGTGCCTCCTTCCTGAACCTAGCAAACTAGTCTCCTGTGGGAGGCAGAAAACAGCCACCATTCATTGAATAGGGAGATCAACTCTGTTTGGACTTTGAAGCAAATACCCTAATTGCTACACCCCTAAATGTATGTTAAAGTCGTAACTTGGCCGCATAGAGTTGCATAGCAATAAAACTTTGGAATTCGGGTTGTTCCAGAATATTTCAATAATATTTCTGGAGTGCAGAATACAGGTGTTTTTCACCCTGGAGTAGGACCTGTAGGGCCAGCCTAGATTTTTTTTTTAAGTTTATTTATTTATTGTTGAAAGAGAGAGAGACCGACAGAGTGAGCATGGGGAGGGGCAGGGGGCGGGGAGAGAGAGAGGATTCTGAGCAGGCTCCACGCTCTTGGTGCAGAGCCCAGCGCTGGGCTTGAACTCAGGAACCATGACATCGTGACCAGAGCCAAAGTCAAGAGTCAGACACTTAACGGACTAAGCCACCCAAAGCATCCCAGGGCCAGCTTAGAATTAAACGTAGGAAAGACATTTGTCGTGACACCTTCACTTGTGTTCATGCCTCTTTGGTAAGATATCAGTAAATAGGTATAGACAGGTTAAGCGACGACCTCTGTGCATTTTAACCAGGTTATTCTGAACATAAACCCCCAAAGTATAAAAACTGCCCAATGGGATAACGGTGTTATGCTCCCATTACTCAGACCATCCCTTTTCCTGGTGCAGGGAAAATCATGAGGCCATTCCATTCAGGACATTGCCGTCCTTCAATCCCAGGCCATCAGACTGGTTGTGTAAAGGCAGTGTCCTTAGATCTCCCACCCTCCTGTTTGTGACCCTAGAATTACACCTATTGGGATTTCCCCATATTCACATGCATTCGAATCTTGTGGCTGGTCTGACAATTGACCACAAACTTGTGGCTTCAAATAACACAAATTTATTCTATTGCTGGTCTGGAAGGCACGAGTCCAAAATCGGTCTTGCTGGGCTAAGGTCAAGGTCTTGGCAGGGCTGGTTGCTTCTGGGGTCTCTAGAAGGGAGTCTTTTTCCTTGGTTCTTCTGGATTCCAGAGGATACTGGCATTCCTTGCCTCATGACCCCTTCTCCCAACCCTCCTGTCTCATGACTCTGCCATCACATCTCTTGCCTCTTCCTTTGACATTCTTACCTCTCTCTCCTAAGGACCCTTGTAATTGCATTTAGGGCCCCTCCCCCCACGGGAGAAACCAGGAGAATCTCACCACCTCAAGATCTTTAATTTAATCACACCCGCAAAGCTCCTTTTGCTTTATAAGGCAATACTCACGGGCTCTGGGGACATCTTTGAAGGGGCATTCATCAGCCTATTGAACCATTGCTTTAAAAACAAAATAAAACAAAAAACAAGGCTGCCTGCCCCAAATAAGCAAACAGCATTTGCTCCCCTAGGAGTTTCCTGTAAGAGCAGCTACTACCTTTGGAACACAGACCAGCCCCTTTGTGTCTCCTCGATCATTTATCCACACTGCACGGCGTAAATAAACATTAAAAGAGTTCAATAGATTACTATGATGTCAGAACCATAGCGGAGAACCTGCGATCACATGACCAAATTACCATCAAGTAGCGAAGGCGTGGTCTCCTGTCCCAGGGATAACCCACGGGCCGCCTAGGTCTTATCTTCTCATTTGAGCTCTTGCCTGTTCTACCCAGATGCTAAGCAAACGCTCCCTTCCTGCAGCCCCAATGCTATATTCAAGAAGAAAGGCCCTCTTTCTATGACTTCCAAACACTTACATGGTCTCACCAACTCCAAAAATTCCCATAAATTCATGAATGATCAATATATTCTCCTAAGTGTAGAGAATAATTCAATTGACAGGAGTTTTCCTACAACAATTTTTGTGCCTTATATCTCTCCTTCCAGCCTCACTGTCCTGGCTTTCTCTCCTAAAGAGCTGCTTTCTCTCTTTTGGTTCTCTCGCAATTACAACACTCCCCACTGGCTCCCCGGCCTAGAAATCTGGAAGGCAAAAAAGCCTTTCTCCGTTACTGCATTTTTCTTTTGCAGATTATAGTTGGTCGAGGCAAGCATTTTTGTTTTATTAAATATGAAGGAAAAGCATTCGTCTACAACAGATTTATCCATTCAACCATCATCTCATTCAATAATAACAGGTATCACATATTGAGGGTTTTCCCTGTGACAGGCACTGCGCTAAGCACTGTATTCACATTACCTGATTTAACAAGCATCTCTGAAGAAATAATTTTGTGAACACTATGATGATAGGTCTTGTAGTGAATATAGGGAACAGCGACTTACGATCTAGTATGAGAATTGTATTACCACACAACTTTAAGGGACATCTCAACAGAGGTCGAAGATACACAGATACACAAAAGGAGGGATCAGATTACATCTTAGGAAACAGAGGTGATTTCTGTGGATAGGGTGGCATTTGAGAAGGAAGGAAGGGGTGTTGGAGAATCAGGAAAAGACAAAAATTGTGCACAGACAAATGAAGAGAAGGATTGGTCATAATGCCTACCTGATGTGTCTTAAATGTGCTGTTTGAAAGTTGAAAGCCAGCAAATATTGTAAGATAGTTGTGCTTAGACATAGATAGGATTAGGGACTACCTCTCCTATGTGTCCATGATGATGCTGAAGATACATTCCCACATCACAGGAAGTGTACAAGAGGAAGGCGGTTGTTGCTGCCCTTACCTAGATCATCTGGGTTCTCAAAGCATCTCCCGAAATCCTGGCTACCCTTCAAGGACCCTTTTGAAAAATCAAAATTTTCCGGCTGAGTTTTTCCTGTTTAAACGATTAACAGCAATTTGTAAACTCCTCTTTTATGACACTCTTTTTTGCTTGGTTATAGCTCTGTCTATATACTTTTTTTTTTCTTATCTGCCGTACAAGCCTCTTGAGACTCAACTTCCTTGAAAGAACCACCTGTATTATCATGATCTCTTCCACATCTAGAGCCTAGCACATGCCTTTGTTTACAGTAGAAAAGAAGAGAGAATAAAGCAGAAATACTTAGTGTCAGAAATCAAAGAAACATCAAAGCTGTGGAAGGAAACGTTTCGAGGGCAGGTTGGGCTTAGTGGGGAAGGACACCGCCATATTCTGGCAAAACACACTTTGATGTCGTTGTTCCTCTGCTCTGAGAAAGTGCAGGCTCCATATTCTCCTCCATACTTTTCCCTGGAGGGAGGCTTAGGAGCCCTGATCTCTTTCATACACTCAGGGGGCCACCAAAGCAGCGACCTGCTGTTTCCAAAGGAGAAAGGCAAAGTGTGGTCTGTAGTGAGAACTGTCCATAGGTATTTCATCGTTCTCCCTGGACTCTGACTCTGACTCCAGAGGCTGAACGTGGGAAAACAGCAATGCATCGACTCTGTGACGTCCTCACATCCCCGTAAATCAAAATCCAGTTAGCCCTGGCAGGGAATCCAGGCAATGGTTGCTCCTCCATATTTGGGTAGTGTCTCAGCTGCATTCGATCTCTTCAGTGGTTTGTCCTGCACTTTCTGAAAAAGACTTTATTTGTAAGCGGTCTCCGCACCCAACGTAGGGTTCACTCAAACCCGCAACCCCCAAGATCAAGAGTCACAACGCTCTACGATGGAGTCAGCCAAGCCCCTGTCCTGCACTTTTAAAGAGGGAATTGTTCCTGGCAGTGAGCCATTCTTCTTACAGTTTGATTGTCAACTCCACCGCCAGCCACGAGGGATGTAAAAGAGCTCTGAAAGTGCTATTCAAATGTTGTCTTCTGCGTCTCAGTGTCTCCTAACTCCACGGCTTCTCTCCCTCTGCGCTGGGTCCCCTTCACTCTTGCCTCAGCCCCATGCATTCCATACCCAGCACCCAGAGTGGTCGTGGGAAACCATAAAGCCCGTCACGATCTTCCCTTGTTCCCTCTCCTCTTTGCCATGATCTGCCAGGTGCACATGATCTGGCCCTGACCTCTTCTCCAGCCTTTCACACACCCTTTCACCTGGAATGCTCCAGACTTATTCTCCTCCCCACTGCTTTCCAAGTGCATGTGCCTTGCCCATGGCCTTGGTGCTCTCCTCGTGCTCAGGCCTCAGCTCAGATGGCATGCTCCGGAGTGCTCTGGCTGAATGCCACCTCACCACTCTCCCTCCAGTCAGGCCTGTCCCTCTTCTGTCAACCTCCCTTATTTCCTGCACTTATCCCTGATGGGTTGATTGACTACTTTCTGTCTCTCCCTACTAGACTTACAGGTGGAATCTCACCTATTGGATTTGTTCAACGAATGTTGAACGCCGAGCAAATAAGTGATCCACGGTTTCCCGACTTTTACGCATTTGACGTCTACCTTGCTAGAACAAGGACTCTATACTCTAGTATTATCCATGCTACCAAAACCGTAAGGAATCTGGATTTGATTCTCAAAACTTTGTGGGATAACTTCTGCTGTCTTATGAGAGGTTGCCAGTGTAGACTGAATAAGGATCCTTTTCCAGACCCAGATGGCTTTTGACCTAAACCCAGTTCAATCACTTACTCCTTATGTAACTTAGGTGAATCCATTAACCTACCTGTGCCTCAGTTTTCTCTCCCATTGAACAGATAAATTAAAAAATAATTAAATAATTAATTTAAAAAATAAATAGTAAAATAATTATGAATTATTAAAAATCATACGACTTCAAGAGATCTCTATGAGGAAGAAATGACTCACAATATGTAACTGCATAGAATATGACCCGGCCCATTGTAAATGCCCCATAAATGTTAGCTGTTATTAGGGATTTAACATATCTGAGGAATACATACTTGAACTCTTACTGAATATCAGCAATTTTGTATAGTTGACAATCAATTGTTTTAAAATACATGATATTTAAGTTGTTAAAAGGTTAACGAGAGCTTTTATCACAGATTACACCTATTTTTCACTCTTTGAGTCAAGAAAATCTAGGCTTTATTGAAGTTTATACAAAGGTTAGCGTAAAAGGTTGCTCTTTGAGGCTTATGAAATCATACGGTTTTCCAGCTATAAAAAGATAAATATTTGACTTGCAATCTACCTAATGACTTGCATCTGCTTATTTATTGGACTAAAAGCATCCATGGGGAGCCAGGTATGTTGATACTGGGCTTTACACGGTAGTTGTGTGGCAATGCCAATTAGAATGTAACAAAATCACCCATTGCTTCCAATTCAGCTGGACCAGCTGGAATTGAATCTATAAGCTATAATTTGTGCAAATATATATCCAGAACTCTGTTGTTTCTCTCTCCACAGGAAAAAGAAACATGTAGAAGAAAATCGTTCTTCCTTATAAGAAGCCAAGTTATACCGATTTCTTTAAAGAAACTAAGCTGACTTTACAATCAAAAAAGAGAATTATATGCATACTGCTGTTGCTAAAAATGATGCACAAACATAATGTACTTAACTTTTTAAGGGATCACATGCTCTGATTCTCTCCGCAACTGTGGTTATTTGGTGAGATGTGTGTTTTTGAGCTGAAATATCCTGTTGTTTTTATTTTTTATTTATAGTTTTATTTGTTTTTTAAAGTTTATTTTGAGAGAGTGAGTGGGGGCTGGAGAGAGAGAGAGAGAGAGAGAGAGAGTGAGAGAGAGAAAGAATTCCAGGCAAGCTCCACACCATTAGCACAAGTCCGATGTGGGGCTCAGACTCACTAATGGTGAGATCATGACCTGAACAGAAACCAAGAATATAGGACTCTTCACCGACTGAGCCACCCAGGCACCTCCTGGTGTTTTTTCAGAAGAAATCCTAGCTAATAGACCACAAAGGACCGCCACTATAATTAAAACAAAACAAAACAAGGAAAAAAAAAAAAAGAAGAAGAAGATCAATAAACAATTATTTACCTTGATTGCATTTCCAAATTGAGGTTCCCTTATAATCTCCCAATTATTATCATTTAATTTAAGATGTTCTTATACCCCTTCTTTTCAAGCAGATGGTTCTGAATCGTGTTTGAATAATTTTATTGGCTACATGTTGCAGTATAACAATTGGGTTTTTTTAAATGAACTTAGGGTAGAAAAATCGAGATGAAAGAGTTACTTTCCTGTATTTCTGGCGGTTTTTACATCCATCCTTCTTGTCGATAGGGTAGAGCTAGTGTTGTTTATTTAAATATGAATATGGAAAGTGAATTTAACCTCAGAAAATCAGTCTTTCTCTAGTACACTTTCTTTTTCTATAACTCCCCAGTTTGAGGAAGCAGAAGTGGGTTGGCGAATAAATTACAGTATTTAGGATTGTAATCTTAACTGAATACTATGAGAAGGAAAAATACATTGTGCTTCCTTTTTGAGCACCTTTCTTCCAAGTGCTGTTGGAAAATGTTTGACGTAGGGAGACAATTTCTTGAAAAAAGTCATTGGATGACTATCCTAATGAGGAACCTTTGACAATAGATGACTAAAGCCCAATTTCTCTCAGGTACAGACTTCTCAGAAATCTCCAATAATGCGACTTTGTGGCAGGGAAAGACGGTACTCTGGGACAAACTGTATTCAAATTAGTCTCCGAATCCAGTTGTGTAAATGCCCTTGCCTCAATGTGACTCATTGTTCTCTAAATTTAGTAATCTAATCCTTTTGGTGCTGGTCATATGTATGCATTGTCTTCTGCCTGATGTTCTTCAAATCTGTTTCTTGACTGACCTACCCGATGGCTTATCGGAGAGCTTTCTTGAATACCATCATGGTCTGTATACTTTGCAACTCAGCCAGATTTTCACTTCAGGAGGCCAAATCAATACTCTTGCACAAGCAAAAGGCACCTTGTTGGGGTGGATGTAGACCTTAGTCATAAGGCTGAGTGAACAGAGAGATAGTTGGATTTCAGCCCTGCTGGCTTCATAGGTCAGAAGCCATGGAGCATTGCACCAACTAGACCTCCAGAGGTCATAGCCCAGTGTAATTTGTAGCTTATATGTGGGTGGGCACAATCAGAATCCAGGTATTGGTAACTTGAATTCCTCATGAAACTGATTTAACCACCTCAAATTATTACTTAAGAATCACCCGTTCAATGAATGAAATGCCAAACCACCCTGCTTAAAATGCAAAACCACCCATAGTGTAGAGTTTCGTCCAGAAAAGGAAGCCTTTTGTACTTTTTTTTGTCTTACCCTATCCTTAAATTATGAATTTAAGTGAAATTGAGAAGACCATAGATGAAGACCATAAGTCACATGGCTGTCCTATCTATGCACTTACCATTAACACCCCGTTTACACTTAAAACAAAAAACTATCAATAAATTACCGTACTGGGCCTAATGGTTAGTTAGCTGGGCTTCAGATTTAGAACACCAGGGTTATAATCCTGGCTTGCCATGGTCTTGCGCTAATGATTCTTTCTCAGCCTTCATTTCCCATCTGTGAAAGGAGGATGATAGGATCGCCTCGCGATCAGGTTTTTAATGCGAAATCAACGAGAAGTTTCATGCAACACACATAGGATTGTCTTTGACACATAGCACTTGCTCGATAACCTGAGATGATAGTATTATTAATTTAAGACGCAAGCAATATTAGGTAATGTTATTTAAATAGTGACAATTCATTTGCATCCTCGAATAGAATGGGTCAGTTACATAATATTACAAAGCACGTTACGCTTTTTTATATTACAGTAGAAGGAGGATACGAGAACCAGTGATAGTCCTCAGCGGACACACGATAACTATCTGGAGCCTTCTGCCCTCCTCCTTGGGAGCACTCCGCCTGGAGCATCAGCTGCTACAATAATGACCAATGTATTTAGTTGGCCTTCTCATCTTTTCTAGGGGGGGAGCTTCTTATTATAAATCAATCTTCTCTTCACGTGAACTTATCCCTTAGAGAGCGAGAAAAGACATCAAACCCATTCTGGATCCGTACAAAGATTTGTTTACTTACTTTCCTTTTATTTCCTGGTAGAAGATATCTGATGGACCAAAGCTCTCTCAGTGTAGTAGGAATACTGGATTTCATTGTATCACTTTCTTTAAGCCATTAATCCAGACTAAACTAACTCCTCCGATTACTTAAAAAAATAATAATAATAATAAAAGAGTGGGGGATAATAATAAAAAAAGCTTGGCGGAGGGGAAAGCAACAGGAAAGAGAACAGATCTCTTTTTAGCCCCCAAAAACTCTGTTTAAAAAATAAATAAATAACAGCAGAAGAGGCTGGTGTTGCAGATGAGGGGATAGGCAGCATGCTTATGTAGGCCAGTGTTCAAGATGATATCAATAAACCATGCTTTCGTCCCTTTCCTATTTGTCTAAGCCCAGGTATTTTTTTAAATGTTTTAGTTATTTTTGAGAGAGAGAGAGAGAGAGAGAGAGAAAGTGAGCTCAAGTGGAGGAGGGGCAGAGAGAACAGGGGGACCAGGGATCCAAACCAGCTCTGCCCTGATAGCAGGGAGCCAGACTCGGGGCTCGAACTCACGAACCGCGAGATCAAAACTTGAGCTGAAGTCGGTCGCTCAACCGACTGAGCCACCCAGGAGCCCCTAACTCCAGGTCTTCATCTATTCCTTTCCCCATGAAACTTTCACAGATGCTTTTCTCAGGGTGTCCTTTTTGTGGCTCTCAAGTCCTGCCTCCGGCTCCCAGATTAAAAATAGAAAAGGGGATGTGAATGGAATTATATCTGAGCCAGCCTGTTTCCACGTGAGAAAACTCTAGCCGGAGAATGGTTTGTTAGATACATGTCACCATGAAATCATCTTATTGGAATAGAAAAATAATATAAAAATAGTTTATAAAAATAGTTTATAAAATAGAAAATAGAAAAATACTATAGTAGGTCAAGCCGATCGGCCTTACACTTGCAGTTTCTGGTTATCAAGTTCTACTGCATCATGTGATTAGTTGTGGCTTCTTTAAGGCTATTAGACTTGAATAAAAACACCAAGTAAAGTAAAATTTAACAATGTCATGCCTGGCAAGGTGATTTAATGTGTAGCACGTTACCATCTTAAAATAGCCATTTAAGATGATGTGATAATTACTACACTTTTTTTGAATTAAGAGAGTTGTTCCTACTTGTGTACATCTTTAAGTTTCTGAACATTTTCCTAACTATGACCTGATCTGATTTGATCTCATAATAACTTGGGTGAGATACTGAATACAAGTATTAATTCTAAGGTACACTGGAGTTTTCCACTGCAGACTCTGTTCACATTTTCATCAGGTTTTAACTTCTATTTGTATCTTTGGATTCCTCAAACCAATCTTTGCTTTTTATATTTGCTTCACTTGGGTCAAGGCTTCCAAATGAGCTCGGCTACATTTTTTTTTTTTTAATGTCCTTATTTATTTTTGCGAGAGAGACAAAACAAGTGGGAGAGGGGCAGAGAGAGAAGGAGACACAGAATCAGAAGCAGGCTCCGGGCTCTGAGCTGTCAGCACAGAGCCTGATGCGGGGCTCGAACTCATGAGCCATGAGATCATGACATGAGCCGAAGTTGGACGCTCAACCGACTGAGGCACCCAGCCCCGCCTCTTTTTTTTTTTCTTTTAACGTTTATTCATTTTTGAGAGACAGAGAGAGAGACCGTGAGAGTGGAAAGGGCAGACAGAGAGGGAGACACAGAACCCAAAGCAGGCTCCAGGCTCTGAGCTGTCAGCACAGAGCCTGATACAGGGCTTGAACTCACGGACTATGAGATCATGACCTGACCCAAAGTTGAACGCCCAACCACCTGAGCCATCCAGGTGCCCGTCGGCTACATTTTTCTATGGGTTGTTATAAATTGATACATGTGACTGTTACAGATCTGGGACAGGGACCCAGAGCCCGGTAGGAATCAAACACCTACCGGACTTACCTCACTGGGCAGCAGATCAGGTTCCCGTGTGCACTAGCTGGGTGAGTCTGGCTCTGTTATCCCATAGATATCACTAATATAAAAATATTCTGATGCCATTCAAAATACAAGGTCATACAATTCATATTTGACCAAGCTGACACGGGAGTCCAGGTCTCAAGATCTCTGCTTAACTTCCCCTTTGCCTCTCTTCCTTGCACCTGACATGGAACCAGTTAAATGATGGCATATAAAAAGGGAGCTTGGGAACAGTTTCCAACAGCGCTTTAAAGAGTCACTTCATTAAAATAAAAAATAATTAAATGAAATAAAGAGTCACTTCATCCCTTCCCCTTCTCCAAACTCCTGTGACCCCTTCCATGAAATCAGCTGGAAGCGACAGAGAGGAGCCAGGGTTCTATTCTCTGTCCCTTTCCGGACAGGAGATCACCAGGAAATGAAAATGATGAGCCTTATCCACAGCCATAGCCGGGCCGGTCTGCTCTCCCTGTCAGTCTCGACGACCAACTTATTCATGTTTAAGTCATGATTGGTAGAAAGTGTCGTGGCTCGTGGTTATCAAAAAACGATTTTTGCTGAGTGTTTGCTCGCATTTAAAATTAGTGTCTTAAGCACTCGCATGTGTATTGTTGAAAACTCTCAGCACACACGCATCCACACACGGACACACACAGTCACTGAACACACCGAGCAAGCCTTCTCTTTGTACGCTAACGAAGAACCCTAGGTACATCCATGACCTGATCAGTCTTGGGATTCAAAATTGCAAAAGCTCTAATAAGAAATGTGTTCCATTTCATAAATAAATGTCCCTACGTTGCTTTCCCATTTTGTTTCTGAACCACTGACAAGTATTTTATTTGTCTTCTGGTGGGAGCTAAATATTTGATGAATTCCATCGGCTCATAGCATATTTGTTAAACACAAACTCTGCTTCCTGTTCAGGATCGAGCAATAAAATTTGTGTTTGTTTGGGTTGGCACGTTTTTGAGTAGACTCTACGCTGTAACTCTTCGCATATTTGAACCGTTTATCCAAGGTTGTGGAACTCTGTATCAGAACTCTTGAATGGAGGGTTTCTTGGCATACCTCTTATCATTCCTTAATGTTTTTGTATTTAAAAAAAATAACTCATTCAGTTGGTACAGAGTCCTCACTATACCTTTCTAAAAGATGTTGGAACAAAGCAAAAGTGAAATTTTTTTTTGCCATCTTTTAGATTTCTCCTGAACATGTTGACAAAGCTTGTTTTGACGCACTGGTTTTGTTTTGTTTTTGTGTTCTTTGATGCACTAGTTGTAAAAGAAGAAGAAAAGAAACCAACTGGCAGGAAATGTATCAATGATCATTTGTTAATAGCATTTCAAGGTTAAAAAAACACAAGGTCTGTCTAATTTTTATGCGTCACTGATTAGCTTTTTGTGAGGTGTGTACCTTTTGGGGTGTGCAATCTAACTAAGCTTTCCCTGAGGCAGGGGAGGCGTTTCCTATTCCTTCCTTTTCATTAAGTCATAGTATCTTTGCCTCCAGGTGTTAAAATTATAATCATAATCTACATAAAAATTGTCAATTTAAAACTCCATCCATTATGATCTCAAATAGATAGTCAAAATACAAGATGGCCAATATCCACCCTCTACCACCATGTAAAGGTAGAAAATGACATGTTTGCATTAAGAGTGCATTAATTGAGGGAAATTAAAACTCTGTTAGGACACAAGATAAATTAGAGGAGATGTTGTTGGATAGGCTTTGAGTAACAGCCCCAAGCACACTTGGTTTCTTCTCTGACAAAAGCCCTGTAATCCCAATGGGCAGAGCCATGAGTTTCTTTCCTTCCATTGTTTCCCAGGGCCCCAGCCTGTGCCAAGTAGCAGACAGAGAAAAGGCCCCAAAGGAGCAAAGATAAAGATAGTGTGATAGCTTAGGCAAGCACAGAATGAGCCTCTGAACTTAGAGAGGAATTGATATAAAAATGTAAAAAGTGAAAGTTAAGGGAGGAAAAACAACATGGCTGCACTGCTGGATGATTGGACTGGGGCCAAGGAGAAGGAATAGTATGAGCTAAATCCTCACATCCTGTGGATGAAGCCATACCTGAGAAAGGAGAAGGAGAGCCGGTCTGTGGGAGACAGGCCATGGAAGGGTGGATTCAGTTGGTACAGGCTGAGCATGGGGTGCGTATCCATGGGGCAGTTTTGATGGAGGTGGTGCCCCCAGACCTCAGCAGTAGCACAGAAAGAGTAGGGGGTGTATTCCTCATGCACAAAGGTGACATCATCCAAGGTGTATATGGAGAGACTAAAGGCATACATGAGGTTAGAGGAAAGGTAAATTGAGGATCTGTGGACAGGACAGGAGACAAGACAGTGAAAATCCAACATGAAAACAAGTGTATCATTTATGCTATCCACACTAGGGAACAATGAAAGATTTTTAAGCACCAGAGTGATATTGTGAAAATTGAGGGGAATTAGCCAGGAGATCGTGTGCAACATCACGTCACATGCTAAGGAAATAATTGTCTGTCCCCTGAAATATTCTAGACACTATACACAGCGCAGAGATTAATAGTGAATAAAAAAAATACGACCCCTATGTCACAGAGAGAACAGTGAGCAAAGGAAGAATCTAGAGAGAAATGTTCCAATGACAACGACACTGTGAAAATCCAGGTTTAAAGAAAAATGACTTGATTATATAAAAAAAAATTGTTTTCTTTTGTGTTTTCAGTTTGGGTGTGTTTTGTTGTTGTTGTTGTAGAAAAGTAATAGGTATCTGATAAACGATTGGAAATAAGTTGGAACCGAGATATATAAATGATGAACGTGAGGTTGTCAAGATTGGCTCATGTTAAGATCATGGTGACCGTAGCAAGGCCAAGTCCAATGCAGTAGGAAACTTTTGTAATGGGGCACATATGAGTGATTCATTTTATTTTATTTATTAACTGCTAGAGCTCTAGAACATACTTCCCAAACTTCTACTGATATCTTCTCCAGTTAATTTGGTCTGAGTCTTAAATTTTATCTGTCACAATTTACCTAGAGCATGAAACTTAGTTTTTCTGTTTGTTGCTCTTCCTAAACTACTCCAATAAGATATGTTACCAGGACAGGGAGGTGAGTATATGTGGGTAAATGTGTGCATAGAAGTACATATTCTCTACATTGTTGTGAAAAACAGAAACCACTTTTAGGCTAAACATTGATGTAAAAATAGCTCAACTTCATTTGTAGTTGCAAATAAGTTTATATTGGACAACTACATTGTATTTCACAAACATTTTAAAGTACCAAAAAGGGGGTGTCTGGGTGGCTCAGTCGGTTGAGCGCTGACTTCGGCTCAGGTCACGATCTCGCGGTCCATGAGTTCGAGCCCCGCATCAGGCCCCTGTGCTGACAGCTCAGAGCCCGGAGCCTGTTTCAGATTCTGTGTCTCCCTCTCTCTGACCCTCCCCCATTCATGCTCTGTCTCTCTCTGTCTCAAAAATAAATAAACGTTAAAAAAAAAAAAAATTAAAAAAAAAA
>NW_026057576.1:72319761-72522800 GCF_023721935.1 Panthera uncia
AAAAAAAATAAATAAAAAAAAAAAAAATTAAAAAAAAAAAAGTACCAAAAAGATGAAATCACAGTCAATTTAAAGCAAGCCCTGTGTCGAATTACACAACCGTGTCAAACTCTCATGTGTGTATGAAGTAGTTAGGGACCCTTCTCTGGGCCTTTGCTTTCCCATCTTTGAAATGAGGAGATTGGGCCACACAATTTCTTAAGTACGTTTCCATTTTTATTGATGTGTCTGAT
Source organism: Panthera uncia (assembly GCF_023721935.1). Classification (NCBI taxonomy): domain Eukaryota; kingdom Metazoa; phylum Chordata; class Mammalia; order Carnivora; family Felidae; genus Panthera; species Panthera uncia. Next base: position 72,319,995 of record NW_026057576.1, read on the forward strand.
TATGTATAACAAGGATTTACAGGGCGGCGGCAGGGTGGGGGGCAGATAATCAATTTTCTCTCTGCCGTAGAACAGAAAAATGTTTTGTAAAGTCTTACTCCGCCATCTCATTGACTCTTTGGAAAAAAAGTCCTATGTGCTGTGTAGAAATCATCACCTTCTGATAACCTGCCCTGCCTGTTCCATCGGTACAGGTTCTGAGTGAGCCCATTGTGGGTTACACATCCAGGAAGTAAAAAGCCAGATGTGAAGGCACTGCATTGCTATGAGAGATGGAAAGAGAGAGAAGGATCACTCCATTCTCCGTCAATTTAGTGTTTGGGTGGGTGGGAGGTTGGAGGGGAGGGGAGGGATGACTTTTATGATCAATAAAATGATGAACTGGATTTTGCTTTCATTTAAAAGATTTACACTCAATGTAGGAGCAAATGAATCATTAATCATCCAGCTATCAACAATGGTTTCTTAGTCCTTGGGGATTAAGATTCATTTGAATCAAAGCACCCACTACCCCGAATTTTGAAAAAGATTTCTGTAACATCCAGAACTTGACATATATAATGTGACAACTGGTTCCAAGTCAGTCTATGCTTCTTTTCCTGTCCCCCGCCGCCCCCCCCCCCCAGCCCAGAATGGGAATCCTTGTCACTTTTCTCCCTTGTTTCAATGGTGAAGAAAAAAAATAAGTCCTTTCAAATTTATTTTGAAATGTAATGCCTTATCCATTACAAACTCGATTGTACGCAGCATTCTATGCAAGTCATGCGTGGATATGGTAGAATTCGCTGCTGTTAAAATTCGATTTGCTATTACTCCATGGGGACATATTTCTGGGCACTTGACTCTGTGCATTCCAGTCTCTTGCCATATTGCCTACCCCCTTTTCCTTCTTGTCTTTTTGGCACCTCCTCATGTCCACCCAAGTTAGCTATCTCTGTTGTCTTCCTTAAGACATTAATCTTAGAATCACCCTTTCCCAATCCTAAGTGCTCAGCAACGCATTTGCCAAAACCAGAAACAGACTCTTCTGAGTTGAACTCAAGGGTCCATATTAAAATGATATACAGACAAACACGTATGAAATTGTGAGTGTGTATATGCATGAATCCCAATTCATATTCAGTCAAGTTTGCACATGTCCTGAAGTCTTTGGAAAATGTGCCGTTCTGTAAAAAGACGCCCACACTTACGGTTCTCTGTACAACACGCAATTGTTACTGACATTGCTGTCCGGCCGCCCTTTTCGGGTGACAGAGGACACTGCTGTGAGCAGAGCCGGTTGCCTGGGAAAGCCAGCCTCCCCTGTGACCCACTTCCCCACATTTGAAACGTCGGTCCTATATCTCACCTGGCAGGAAGGGAGCCGTGGGGAGAGCTCTGTTGGCCGCTGACCCATCGGCAGCAGGCCTGCCCGGGGAATGAGGCAGTCGGTGCCTTTGCAAGACCGTCCTTTGCCTTTCCCTTTGTATTCTGTGAATATACAGAGGTTCAAAGAGTAAGAAATGGTCTTTCTTGTCCCCTGTGATTCCTCCTAGGCCCCTATATCTGCGGCCACTTATTCAGAACAGCCTCGTCAGCTGCGTGTGGTGCAGGGTGAGGTATAGGCACGTGCATGCTTTGCATTGTGCTTACCGCAGGAAGCTTGAACTAAGCAAAGCACAAATGAGCTAAGTTAGAAAGAGAGGAGGGCATCAGGTTCATCATCAGTGCCTTTAAATATCAGGCAGGACTAGGAAGTATGCTTTAAAAGATTTTCTTTTTCTTTTTCCAATTAAGTCTTCCCAAACAGATCTCTCCCAACCATGGTATGCACTGTCTTGTCTTCCTGATTTCCCTTTTTTGGGTCTAAGTAATGCAAGCAAATAGGCATTGTGTTTACAAACAGCCGTTAGGGACCTGGCAACGGGTTATCTTGAACCTACTCTTAAAATCAAGCCATTACTTGTGCAACCCGTCCTGTAACTTCTAGACTCAAGAAATAACAGAGCAAAAACCTTTTGTGCATTTGATAAAGTCTCAGTGCGGGTGTCACACAGGTCGACAAGGTGGGACCCCAAGAGGACGATTCGAGTCACCCGATTGTTTCAGAAATCCCACCAAGTTTACCTGACCCAGATCATAAAGACATCCAACCAACATTTTGCGTTGAGTTCTGATACAAGTGATTCAATGAGACTCTGGATTTAAAGTTGTATAAGTGTATTTATTTATTTATTTTGAGAGAGAATGAGAGAGAGAGAGAAAGAGAGGGAGGGAGGGAGAAATCAGGGGAGGGTCAGAGAGAGAGGGAGAGAGAGAATCCCAAGCAGGCTACATGCTGTCAGTACAGAGCCCAACTGGAGCTTGATCTCATGAACCGTGACCCGGGCTAAAAGGAAGAGGTGGACCCTAACGGGCAGAGCCCCCCAGGCATCCCTGGATTTAAAAGTAAGTTGAATACAATGGAATTTCACTTTGGGCCTATTTACCTAATGGCTTTCTCCTTTGTTCGTGTTACTTTGAGTTTATACCAACTCCGTCTTTTCTTGTTCTCGATGTCTATTTGGACAACTGTGTCAAAATACCTTAATCCCAGGCACCAGCTAGGAGGAAAACCTCCTTTTTTTTTTTCCTCCCCTGTAAATCCAACACAGTTTCTTTTCTGTTGCGTCTGCCCCGCAGACTACATTTGCTAACATTCTTGGTGATTTCCATAAAGATGCTCACATGCAAGGTGGTGGTTGAAATATCATTTGTGCGAACATACAGCGTAGAAAGAGGGCTCCAGAACAGAGGAGACCCTTGGGTCGGCCGCTCTGAGGCACGCTGGCGATTCAGGGGGCTCAGCTCCAAGGCCAGACTCTCTGAAGACTTATCTCTGGTACGTGCAAAGAACCCCTTTATTCCTCAAAGGAGGTTTAGAGAGCCTTCCTCTTTGAAAGACTGTGCCTTCCCCGGTTAAATGTAAACTGGTCATAAAAGCAGTAACTGCTGTCCTGGGCGGAGAGAAGGACAGGGTTTGCCGTGGCAGCTTTAGAGTCCCTCCAGGTTTAAAGGCCTTGGGGCTCCTTGACGGTGACGCTGGGCTCCACTTGTAAGGACCTCAGTCCTGGCTGCTTGGCCCACACGCCGGGTTATCATCAGCTATGACTAAGCCGGAGCCAGCAAGGAGAACAATGGCATTGTTTTGTCTCATCACATGACGAAAGAGCAGTATGGGCACACTTTTTCTCTGTGACTCAGAGATGCATTCTCGGAATCCAAATAAGGAGACACGTCGCCTGCGGAGAGTGGGGTTTCCTCTGCCACCAGTGGGAGCTCCTCACCTAATTCTTCCCCAGAAGTGATCCACCAGAAGATGAATTTCAGCCACTGAAGGGAACCCACAGTGTGTGCGTGCTGTGTGTGTGTGTGTGTGTGTGTGTGTGTGTGTTTCCCTTATGGGGTTTACAAAAAAGCATTAAAAAACCCGAGCAAAAATTCAGAAGGGATTTCTAGTGCCTGAAGCAGCAGGAGCAGAGGCTTTAATAAGGACGGTCTGGGGACAATTCTACTATGAGGCTAACTCAGTTACCCCAAATTCTCCCCAGCACTGTCAAAACTGGCTCTTTGGGGGTTTGAACTATGTCAGGGCCTCACCGAAGCTTCGCTGCTGCTCGAGGCCATGCAAGGCAGCACATCCTTCTCGCCACCCCCTTTAGAGAGACAGGTCCCTTTTCTCTCCAACTGCTATCCCCTTCTGGTGCAAGGAGCTTGGGGAGACCTTCTGCACTCCACTGTGCACAGAGGTTTTCTTTTTTCTTTTTGTGTGTTTGATTGATGAGAACAGGAAGGAAAGGAAAGGATTTTGAACAACAGAAATAGAGAAAAAAAGAAGATGCATGTAGAGATTCAGCGTATGTGGAAATACTTAAGTTTCTAAACTCTCGCAGTTCACATTGTTAATGGGTCCTGTTGGCGGTATTGCCTTTGGCTTGAGGGGCTCCGTCAAGACTTCAGGGACTCCTCCAGCTTTCCTCAAGTCACACTGGGTGTGTGTGTGCAAGGGCGGGGGAAACATGGCGGAGAGATTACGTTGGTTTCTGTTCTGGTGCAGGTGGGGCCATGTGTGATTGCCTCACCCTTGAGTACAAAGGATATTCAATCAAATACCATGATCAATAAACACCAAAGGGAAGTCTCCATGTTGGGAGTGGACATGGCTGGGAGCCAAAAAAAAAAAGCAAGAAAATTGGCCCCATCTACCCTCAACATAAAATGGATCCCTGCCTACGCAATAATTACTGTCACCTCATGAACTCGGTCTTTTCTTCTTGTTCCCATACTCAGTTTCAGCGAGAGAAAAGAGGAGGGGTCTGTAAAGGAGAGATAAAGGTAGAGGGGTTATAAAATGTACCCAGCTGCCATCCTGCTTCAGAAAATAATGCTGTGCCCCCTCCCCACCCCCGCCTTTTCAGAAGAAACCCCGAAAAACTAATGAGAAAAAATTTGAAAGTCCATGAGAAAAAAAAAAGAGAGAGGTTTTGCCCCCGTCTTTTGATGCATAGAGCCTACCAGATACAGATGTTCCTGAGCGGAAAGCATAGTGAATATTAAATGAGATGACAGAGTATATTCTCTAAAGTGGAGTTGTCTTAACCAGGATTTAGAGTTCCTCTTAAAAAAAAGAAAGAGCTCTGAAAAATCAGAAGATAAGCCTAAGGAAAGCAGACTGGGGCAAGAAAGACCAGAATCTAAATACATTTACTTAAATTTGTATTTATATACAAAGAAATACCAACAACGGTCTTTATTAGAAGAGTTGTACTGGGTTTTTCTATATGCAGTTTATCGTGTTCTTCCCCTCCCCACCCCCCCAAAAAAAGCAAACTTTAAGACTATGCACACTTTTTCAGGATGAGAAGAGAGAGGAAATCATGTTTCTTCGGAACTGAAGGTCAAAGGGGAGGAGCACAGAGAGACCATGAAATGGTCAGCCAGAAAGTGAACTTTGGCCCCCGGGGGGCCCTAACCTGTGGTTCTAGACACGGCTTCCAAGATTCTCATCCTGTAGCTATTGAATCAAACACTAACCTAGGTGCTGTTGGGAAGGGATTGTTGGGATGTAATTAGGTATGGAGAGGATTCCCATGGGCACAGCCCAGCCGGGCAAGCCCTTGACACGCACAGATTTTCAGGCTGGTGGAGGGGGTCAGAGCGATGCAAAGAGAGAGGGAGACTTGGAAGTTTGGCAGGAGGGTGGAATTCACCTGCTGTTGCATTGCTAGAGGGCTTCGCGGTAAAGAATGGGAGGTTGTCTCAGGACCTGGGAGCAGCACATGCTGACAGCCAGCAGGGACGCAGGGTCTCTCAGTCCTGCAGTCTCCAGGTACCGACTTCTGCCGGTGACAGGGAGGACCGCAGGAGGCAGGGAGCTCCAGGTGGAGCACAGCCGGCTGACCCTGGATTTCACCCTCCAGAGAGACCCGCAGCGGAGGACCCAGCTCCACCCTCCTGGCCTCGGGGCTTGCGGACCTGCAAGGTCACACGCAGGTGGTGTGGTAGCACTGGGACTGCGGTACGTGGTCACGACTGCGACACACACCCCTCCTTACAGAAATCAAAGTGAAAGGAAAAGAGGAGCAAGTGACCTTGCAGTTCCTTCTTCCTCCAAAAAAGGAGCTGGATATTCCTCCTCCCGTTCCTGACACAGGGTCAGCTGGGGATCCGCGCCACAGGCCATCTAAAGTCCCCACGTCCTCACCGGAGCCTCTCCCGACGGCCTGTGCTAGAGTGAGCCCCATGCCCACGTCGGAACGGCACCGGCTCTTCCAACGATAAGATTTCTGAGACATCTTTCTCTTTGTGAGCCCCCCCTCCCTTTTGAACGTGAACTTCAGTTTGTGAAGGAAAAGCTAAATCCTTGTGAGATAGCACCCCTGCATTTCTTAAAGTATACTCTCCCAAGTTGCAACTAAATGAGCCACGAAACGCCAAGTGTTGGCAGATGGGAAACCCCCTTCAGTGTGTGCGGGTGTGCTCCCCAAATGACCTTCCTTTTAATTTGCTGTCATGTCAACTGCAGATTGATTAATAGAAAGGACTAGAAGTATATTCTATATAGCAGGGGATAAAAATGCCATTTTTTCTCTTGTTTTTGTTTGACATTGGAAATCAGGGAAGAGATTGTTAGGGTAATAACTATACAGTGTCTTCCAGGGAATACTAATAATCTCTGTCCCACCCCTTTGGAGCAAATAACCTCATTATTGCCATAATGAAAACAAGTTGGGGAATTTCCCAAGGACACGTGGAGACAAATTCCATCTTCCTATCTCCCTGCCCAACATCTTTGGCGTATAGAACGAAAGAAAGCATAGAACCACCAGAAATCGTTTTTTTCCCCCTTACTTCGTTTCACTACTGGACACTGTTTCTGTCCACATTCTCTTTCTTTTTCTCTTTCTTTTTCTTTTTCTTTTTTTTTTCTGAGCCTCGACATTGAATCCAGTTATTAGGAAGTAAATTAAAAAGAAATGTTCTTGTTATATTTCCTTGTCAATAGGCTGTCTGTGTTGGCAGGAATTCTAAAGTCGAGACACTTATGAAAGCAGCGGGAACCTAACTTAAAAATTACGTAGAGAAGTGGATGAAGTAAGACGTCACAGTGTGAGCTCTCTGCCTGCCGAGCACTTTAAATTTTCTCTCTCATTTTTTTTTTTTTTATGATCTAAAAATATCCAGAGCAGATCAACTGGGACTGCAAATAAAGAAAAGAGGCATGGGGGGAAATGCAACTCGAGTTTTTGGAAATATTTGTATTTAAAAAGAAAAGAACAATGAAAGAACATTTTAATCAACATTTTCTTGGTTATTATGAATATAATATACCCAGAATTTTTATCTCGTGGCTTTCTAATTCAGTTGTATAGCTAATGGTAGTAGACTATGGTAGCATTTTAAGCCCTCATTTCCTGTATCTTTATCTTTTGTTATTTATGTTAAAAATCCAGGAATATCTATACAAATTACCCTGGATAGATACAAATCTATGGAAATAGAGAAACCCAGTTAGGCACAAGGATCTGACTTCATTACTCTACCTCTGGCTTGAACCCATTGTCCTATAAGCTCAAAGTTCCATAATATTTAATTCTGATACTCAAAAAAAAAAAAGAAAAAGTGAATTCATTCTAAAAAACCAACCAAACCACCTACAGGTATTATTTTCTGCAGGCATTGGCTATTTGATGTGTATGGGCGTTTTAGTGGTTAAGGATATGATTGCAAGCCTGTGGGGTTTTTTTCAAGGCTTGGTAAAATCAACCTTGTTTTGTGAGGTTGGTTTGATTTAGTACTATTCTGTGACAATTAAGGAGTCAATCATGGAAAATATATCCTAGCTAATTAGAGAACCCCCCCCCTTTAATATGAGATTAAATAGATCCTTATAATCCTTTGGGAGATTATACCAAAATTGCACCTATCTGATGCATATTTAAAAAAAAAAAAACAGAAATTAGTTCATTTCATTATTAAATCTTAAGGTAGGCGGTAGGTATAATTTCCCCAAATGCCTGATGGACTCCCACGTAGTAGCTTCTGTGATGAGAAAGTGTGACTCACTCAGCCTACAGATGAACTGTTCTTTGTCATTTTGTCATCATTTTGAACGCGGCGGGCTTCGACTTGGATAAGTCTCCATAAACCTAAGTGGTTCAAACCATATCTTATTTAGAAGTCTTCATATCGTTTCCCAAGCACATGAAGTAAATGGAATTTAAATTTTGTTTTGGTCCCTTGTAAAACCACCATCGTTCTCTTTATTTGGAATTTCAGGAAAATCATCTAGGGTACCATAAGAGTAGAAAGAAGAGAACCACCGTTTATCTCTGACCCCACGCCAGGCACAGCACTACGAAGTTTGCGTATTTCACTCATCATCTGTCCACTCACAATGCCAACCCGCTGATACTCTTTAGGAAGTCACAGTCAAGAATCAACACAGAACTTGTGAACAAATTCAAGTTTAAAACCCACACACATACATTCCTATTAGCGATATGCAAAATATTACCTGCTGCAGTGTGAAGCAGGAACCCTTTTCCCCTCTGGCCAGTCCCCCAGAAGGACACACATGATTGACGTTTAGGTTTTGGCTCTTAAGAACAAAGGGACAATGTATACAGTCTGTTTCCTTTGATAGCAGCTCTACTCTTTGTGTCTTATTTCCCCTCTTTCATGAGAAATCTCTTCTTTGTTTTCAAAATCTAGGCGTATATATTCTTTGCCTTTTTCTTCCACGACCTAATTCTAACAAGTATCTTCCAAATGTCTCTCCGATTTCTCTGGAAAGAGGACTCACCCGGCAAACTTAACCTTCGGCATGAATTTATCCCTACCAAAGCTTATCTCTGCCCTTTGAGATCTCATTTTTTTGGAGTTCCTTTCCCAAGAGAGAGGCCTGCTTGTAATTTAAGCTCTCGCTAAACAATGATATTTCCACATGTTCTCAGTTTAACACATGAAAATTGTTTTATTTTGTTTTGTAACCTGACACAAATTTTCTTCTAAATGAATCGGGAAAAAATTGTGGGATTTTTTTTTTTTTTTGAGATATAGCAGCACAAGATGATATTACCAAGGATGTTTGGTTTATAGTTAACTTTTGTGCACAGACCTCTGCCTTCCATTGGAAATCTTTCCAGTAACTACTGACTCAGACTTGCCAAGAGTTACTAAATAAAGGCAAAGGTATCTTGACTGAGGGCCCAACTTTATGTCAACTCTTCCTTCTGGCAACTTGCAGGAACCTACATGTCACAAGTTTAGGGCTTGGTCCAAGATTTCTCTTCCACAGATACTGACTTAACTTCGGGACTTTTCTATTTCCTCTGTCAGTGTGCCCAAGCCTGTGGTTTTACTTAGTATGTGAATAAATATCTCCAGTCCCTGTTTCTGGGATGATAACCATTCAGGTGAATAGGGGAAAGGTACACCATAAACTGTTGACTGAAAAACACATACTATGTAAAAGGGCACTAGAATCTTCTTCAATTTTTCAATGAAATCTAAAACACTTCCAATATTGCTTCAATTAATTATTGAAATCTAAAAAACAAAAAGGCCCGAGAAGACGTGTATCCCAATTAATTGGCTTATCAAAAGAAAATCATACAAAAGGGCCCTTGAAAATAACTCAATTTAAATTTTCTCGACAGTTTCTCACCACAGCAGAAGTTTGTTCTTCTCTTTGTCTGGAAGGCCGTGTCTCTCCATATTCACTTTCTAAGTATTGCAGCCCGTGTTCAGCACTCCCTCCTCCCACACAGGTAAGTCTTTATTCTGTCCACCTGTTCTACGAGGCCATTTCTGGCTAAGGCTTTCTTTATTCTGTCCACCTGTCCTACAATGCCATTTCTGGCTAATGCTTCTCCCTTCACACCAGACTCAGGACATAGGACACTTCCAACCACTCTCTCCCACCTCCCTGGAGGGCATGTAACCCAGAGAAGCCAGCCAGGCACCGTCCATCCATCACCACTTGGTTCCCAGCCGTGGGTCCTCTACCATAGAGGAGCGTGCTGGACATGGGACATGTGGAATTAATTGTAGTGTCTTTAGGCTACAACCTAGCAAGTTACTAAATGCTTATCTGTGCTCTAGGATCAACCAAACGTTCTGCCATTTCACTACAACCCTCTGACTGTGCTTGACTCTGCAGGTTGAAAAGCTAAACTACGTCTGCCTCACCAACAGTAGTTGAATTCTAGTCCCAAAGCTTACCACTGTACCAATATCATCTTCCTCTGCACATTCTAAGCTCTGCGGTGTGCACTCCCAGCTGCTTAGCTCTCCTGGGAAAAACTCAGATTTGGTATATCCCCTTACAATGCCAACAGTCATGACGATCAAACTTAGAAACCCCAGCGACTTAAGATACATGGGAAGTCACTTCTAATTCACATCAAATTTAATCTGTACCAGGGAGAGGGGGGTTAGGGCACAAAAGCAAGGGAGTCTCTACGCCATGGAGGGAGTCAGGCTTCCCAGCAGGGGCAAACTGCCTTCTTCAACATAAGCTTCCATGTTGCCGACATCCAACTTGCTGGATGGTATGGGGTAGAGGCGGAGTAGAGGACTGCCCAGGACATTTTTATATGCCAGGCTTCAGAGTGGTAAATATCAGCCCCTGGCCATGCCTAATGACAGGGAGGTAAGAAGACACAGTCCCTCTCTGAGCTCAGGGGGAAAGAGAGGCAGGTGAAGTGAGAAACTGATCCATCTATAACGGAAATTTAACTGTCACATCAAGAATGTTCTTATTGCTTTTGCTCTAAGTTTCAGTGCCTGCTTGGAGTGCTCCCCCTCCCCCATGTGCAAACAAAACAAAAGTAAGCAAACAAGATACCAATATTTATTCTCAGCTCCCTTGTCTTTTGTTTTCCCTGGCGCAATACAATAAAGACAGCCTCTTTGCTACTTGAAAAGGGCAAAAGGAATGATGGGCACAAGGAAGAAATGGGCAGTCAAATTTCAATATAGAAAAAATATTATCCTAGTACTTATATATCCACAAATAATGCTTAACTTTTGGGTGGCTTTTATTTCAACTGAATATTCCCCTGAATGTCTGGCTTCGTACCGTGAGCTGGCAATACACTGAACACTGTACATAAATTATTTGATTGAATCCTCTCAATCCTTGGGTAATGGGCACACTTATTACTTCCATTTTTCTGAGTGATTGAAATGACTTGTTGAAGGTCCAATGATCCTCCTTCTGGTTTGGCTTCCTGAGGACCCAGTATCTATGTTGGAACCCTTAGAATCGATATATCTTGCCTATAGAATCAGTGGGTTATTGTATTTCATGATGAAAAATATTTCACATGCTCTAAGAAAGCAGGTGTTTTAAAGAGATCCAGGAGGAAACATTTTCCTAAGTCAAGGTTTTGTCCCATAACTGCTATTTTTCTCATAAATGAAACACATGTTTACTGTAGAGTACCTCCTTCCCATTCAATTGTAAAAAGGAAAGTGTTAATAACAATAATTATGGCCTCTACCCCCTCCCTGAGGCTAACTAGAGACAAGTCTGGGAGAGAACAATAAATAAAATGCCTCAAACAAATGGAAAGGAAAGGAGACATGGAACCCAGCCTGAATGTTTTCACTCGAATTGTATATGCTTATTAAGGATCGTGATGATCGGGTAGGTTCTGTGCATGAGGAGGGAACTGAAAAAGAAGAAAGGATGATGCTGAGGTTGGGGGGAGGAGGGGAGAAGCGGAGGGTGGGGGGAAGGAAGGAAGGAAGGGAGAAGAGAAGGTCTTTGAGGAAACCATGGGAAAAAGCTCAGAGGTGAGAAAATAAAATCAGAGCTGGAGGCTGAATTCCACCTGTGGAATATTGGGTGATTGCTGTTGACCTGTGGTGAACGATGTTAGGCTGAAGACAGGAACCAACAAGTATAGACACGTGACTCTGGAGGAGTAGATGGTACTTGTGTAAGAGTGGAGGTCCAGACACATATCAGCATAAGGGTACCATTTCCCCACTCAGGACCCTTCAACTGCCACTTTTTTTTTTTTTTTTTTTTTTGATGTTTCAATTTTTTTTAAGTTTATTTATTTATTTTTGAGAGAGAGAGAGAGAGAGAGAGAGCAGATGAGGGACAAAGAGAGCAGGGGGGAGAGACAGAGAGAGGATCCCAAGCAGGCTCCACACCGTCAACACAGAGCCTGACGCGGGCTTGGTCCCACAACCCTGAGAACGTGATCTGAGCCGAAATCAAGAGTCGGACCCTTGACCGACTGAGCCAAGCAGGTACCCCTATTACTGAATAACAGATAAGGAATATAATCTTACCTACTAACCTTTAAGTCAGATATCTTTTGTCACAGGGGATTGTTGCAAAAATGAACTGGATGGATATATGGGAAAATATTGTCTAAACACTAATGCTCTTTAGCAATACCTGTCTCATCTCCCTTTACTGGGCCAATGAACCCGTTTTCTCCACCAAACTCCTCTTCCATGTTTATGCCCGTGTAACTTTCTGTTCACATCCGCAGCTACTTACAAAGTTAATTACACATCAGCATAAGAAATAGCTGGTTGCCTGTGCGAGGGGAGTTCGGATTTGAGAAGTAAGTAGATAAGAATCTCTGTCCACCTTTCATCAGATCATCTGGAACTTACTCCTACTTTTGAAATCTAATTCTCCTTAGACCTCTGAAGCCAGGCAGAGCTCTCTATCCCTCTTACCCTTTACAGCACTGTTTGTATTTAGTGCTTGCGTCAAGACTTTAGAATTCTAAGCATCTTGCGTATATAATCCCTTAGATCTGAGTCCGATATTTGAAAATATTTGATTCGGTTTTTAAACTCTTTTTACCCACATCCAACTGTTCATCTGCTTTTCTGTCTTACTCTGCTGGGATGAAATTTCCTTGAATCTCATATTTCCATATGAGATTCTCATATTGAAATTGCTTGTATCTCATATTTTCTACGCTATCACCTGTGCACATGAGTGTGTCTGACACACACCGGGCACAAAAACAGAAGATAATTGTTGCATTAGGACCTGCCACCCCCATGTGTTCTGCTCACATCCCTGGAGCAAATAGCCCAACGCACTCATATCAGTCCAGTTCATTAAGGTTCTTGTCAAGAAAACACGGCTAGCAAACAAAGAATCTTACATTTGAGCAACACCACCCTTGTCCCAGAATCTTTTAGCAATGCCATGAGGAGGAAGAAAAGAAAGGTGTGAATGATATTGGAAAATCAAGACAGTAATAACGCATGAGCAGATATTTAAGACAAAGCCGCTGGAAGGCCATGGGTCCGCTCATCAAATACTGGTAATAGGAAGAAAGAGGGGAATAAGGAAGAAAGGTGCTGGGGAAAGACAATGGCCCACTAACCAAATGCTACAGTGGATTAGGAGAGGTGATTGAAGGTAGAAGAACAAAAATGAGAAAAGGAAAAGGCTGGAGCAGTTGGGGTTGGGAGGGGGGGAGAATTAAAGTCAGTTTCAGCAGCTATGGTTCCAGTCTCAGCTGCACAGACCATGGGCCTGGTGACCCCGAGGAAGCCTCTTCGCATGGTGAAGTCAAACCCTGTCAACTACTCAACGGAGACAGCATCGCTTGGTGGTCCATGCTTAGTGTTCTGTGGGGATATGTGAGAAACTATTTTGAAAACTGGAAGTGGCTTTACGGGTGTAGCCTTATTATTGTACGTGTTAAGGTTCATTTTTTCTTCCAAATTAATCGTCATGGAGCCTGTGTCTTCGCCTGTAATTGCTTTTCTTTTGCCAACAAGGAGCCAAGAGAGATCAGAGCACATGGAGTTGCAAAGTGCACCTATTATCGTGTGTGTCCCCATTAAAGTTATGTGCGGGGCACCTTGGTGGCTCGGTTAGTTAAGCATCTGACTCTTGATTTTGGCTCAGGTCATGAGCCTAGCAGGGCTCTGCACTGACAGCTTGGAGCCTGCTTGGGATCCTCTCTCTTCCTCTGTCTCTGCACTTGCCCCACTCATTCTCTCTCTCTCTCTCTCTCTCTCCCAAAAATTAATAAATAAACTTAAAAAAACATAAAGTTTGAGGTTCCTGGGGCTCAGTTGGTTAAGTGTCCAACTCTTGGTTTCAGCTCAGGTCAGGATGTTATGGTTCCTGAGTCCAAACCCTGCGTCCAGCTCTGTGTTGGCGGTGTGCGGTCTGCTTGGGATTCTCTCTCTTCCTCTCTCTCTGTCCCTCCTCCACTCTCTCTCTCTCTCTCTCTCTCCCTCAAACTAAATAAATAAACATTTAAAAATAAAAATAATGTTATACATGAAATACCTGCACAAAGAGAGACAGTAGGATTAAGGATAGGAAGACTTTTATCTTTTTTAATGTTTATCCATTTTTGAGAGAGTCAGAGACAGAATGTGAGTGGGTTAGGGGCAGAGAGAGAGAGGGAGACACAGAATCCGAAGCAGGCTCCAGCCTCCGAACTGTGAGCACAGAGCCCGACGCAGGTCTCGAACTCACGAGCCGCGAGATCACGACCTGAGCCGAAGTCGGACGCTCAACTGACTGAGCCACTCAGGCGCCCCAAGGATAGGAATACGTTTTAAAGAGAGGAGCAGAACCTAGCAAAATAAGACATAATAGTTCCTGTGGCATCTCTGTACCAATCTGTAGAATTTGCAGTCATGTCTGTCTTGTCTTTGCAGCAGGTACTTCTAAGACAGCGCTAATCCTTACAAATCGTGCTGTGATGTAGAGGGCGGTATAAGGCATTTTACAAATGAGGACACCAGGACTCCAAATCTGCATGTATTAAAAAATATTGATGTGCTTATTATTTCCCGGCCCTAAGTCAACAGTGTTAAGTAATCTCACTCACAGAGATTCATGGGGTAAGATACACAACACATGAATAATATGATACATAGCATATAGGTGGGGGAAGATATATATATATATATATATATATATACACACATACATGATCATGAATATCTAAGAAAATACAATGAACACATGAATGATGATGTTTCAGAGTCCAGATGTTATGCAGAGCATCAGCCTGAGTGATGTGATAACATCAGACCAGGGAGGATTGCTTTCTACTGGTTGATCAGGGGACTGCTCTCTGATTTTGGAGCAAAGACCTGGATGAAAAGAGCCAGCCGTGTGAACACGGCATTCAGATAATTGCAGGCAGTGGGGAAGTGAAGTGAGACGTCCTCAAGGGAGAAGCAACTGCCAAGTTTAAGGGATCCACAAAGTGATATTACTGGCACTTAATAAGAGACGGGGAGGAAACAGTGACACTAACAGCAGAGACATGGGCAGGAGCCTGATCAGTTGGGCCACGTAAGGTGGCTGGACTTTTATTCTAAATCCGAAGGGAAAATGTTGGAATTTCTTCCAAAAGGCAGTATTGTGATCTGGTGTTTTCAAAGCTCGCTCTGAGGGCACTCGGAGGGCTCTGTCAGTTAAGCGTCCGACCCTTGATTTTGGCCCAGGGCATGATCTCATGCTTCATGGGATCGAGCCCGGAGTTGTGCCCCTTCCTGGGTGTGGAGCCTGCTTGAGACTCTCTCTTTCTCTCTCTCTCTGTCTCTCTCTGTCTCTCTCTCTCTCTCTCTCTCCCTCTGCCCCTTTCTCCCCATTCCTGTCCTCTCTCTCTCTCTCAAAAAAAAGTCATTCTTTCTGTTGGATGCAGAAATTATTTGGGGATGGGGAAAGGCATGGAAGAATTGAAGAGAAGGGACGAGTTCGGAAACTTTTTTGGCAGTCCCAGCAGAAGATGTCCATGGGGTGAGCCAAGGGAAAGTGCACAGGTTCAGAGTATGGCCTGGAGAAAGAACCAGTAGATGGGCCACAAGGCGTTGAGGAGGGAAAGAACAGAACTCACGATGACTTTCTTTTTGGTCTGAACAGCACATGGATGGTGAAGGCATTTGGGGGAAAGGGCTGGAAAACGGATACCCAGCAACTCGGTAAATGATTTGCTGGACACCATTCAGATAGTAAATAGTAAATCAGTCAGAGCTTGACCCCAGCCTTGGAAATTTTCAAGGATGTAGACACTTCACCACTTGGTCTGGTGTAGAATAGATGTAACACACACAAAATGTCCAAGATTTGGAAAGACATCAAATTATGAATACATTTAATTGTTCACATAGAATATGCTTTTATACACTTTTGTTCATGTGAGCAATTCTCCAATCGAAAATAAGTTATGAACATATTCACCCCGGAGAACTTAAGAAAATCCAGTTCTGGTGCAAATGCCACATTTCAAAGACAGACTTATTTATTTTTTTTAGTTTTAGGTGTAAGATGTTTTCTCCATTATTGCACTTTTGCTGCAAAGTTTGCGTCTTTTAAAATAAAAAGTCTGATAAACTTGCCACGTAGGTCATAGCAGAGGAAAGTATCAAGGGGCTAACACGGCCCGTTTTGGATAAAGGAAACTAAGTTATACAAAGAAAATTGTAGTCAGAGTAAAACTATAAATATTGACTTAAACACTAAAACATCTAAGCCAATTGGTGGCCCAGCCCTGGGCTGCTAGAAAGGTTCCCACACTTCGAGCTTAGTGACAAATTAGGGTACGTGTGGCCAGAAAAAAAAAAAACTTCCTTATGGTCTAGTATTACTTTAGGTGAATTATGGGTCTCATTTTTCTTAAGCATTTCTTACCAGCCACCTAGAGTTAATGGTGAAGTGTTAGATCATGCATCCAGGTTGCATGAGCATTTAAATTAATTGAATTACATCGAGATTTACATGATTTAGAACTTTCTAGATTCCTGGTTAAAGACTCTTCATCCTTCAATGTAGCCCAACCCTAACATTTTAGGATTCTAGTTTTAGATCATTATGGAAGTGAATTTTATTTATAACGATCACAGAGACAGACCTAGGGACCATTTATTCAGTAATGAAAATAAATGAATTCAGAGGCACCTGGATGTCTCAGTCGGCGGAGCATCTGACTCCCGATTTTGGCTCAGGTCACGATCTCACAGTTTGTGGATTTGAGCCCCAAGTCGGGCTCCACGCTGACAGCACGGAGCCTGACTGGAATTCACTCTCTCTCTGTCTCTGCCCCTCCCCTTCTCACACTCGCTGTCTCTCTCAAAATAAGTAAATATTTTTTTTAAAAATACAATAAACAAATTCAGATTTAAATGCTTAATTAAAAAATATAGTGCTTTGTGAAGAATAACAGGTAGCGTAACATAGATATATACGAAATAAAACATTTAAAATTAAATATGTATTGGGGCACCTGGGTGGCTCAGTCGGTTGAGTCCGACTTCGGCTCAGGTCACGATCTCACGGTTCGTGGGTTCGAGCCCCGCTTCGGGCTCTGTGCTGACAACTCAGAGCCTGGAGCCTGCTTCAGATTCTGTGTCTCCTTCTCTCTCTGCCCCTCCCCTACTCACACTCTGTGTCTGTCTGTTTCTCAATAATAAATAAACGTTAAAAAAAATTAGAAATGTATGTATCATAATAGAATGAAATCAATTGATCATGGTGCATGTAGGCTTTTATTCATTGTATCTGCCATGGATGAGAATAAAACTTCGAGGTAAAAATACCTTAATTATTTTTCCTTAAATGTCATGTATTGTTGCAATCAATATCAACCCCTGCTTTACGGGGATGGTATGCCACCCTGAATATATGTCTGATATTCTAGGTAACGGGATACTTCTGAAAAAAACATGTCCAAGAACAATTCTAACAGAGAAGAATTTTTGAGGTTTGACTGGATCTGCTTTTCTTTAAGGGCTGACTAACTGTATTTGCCCTTATCCTGGTGAAGAGTTGAAAGGTACTTTTTTCCCCCCAAATTAACGTATGGAAATTGGAAAATTAACCCTAAGTTTTTAGTGCAATGTTTTACTCTGGATATAAAGGTTGCATGGGGCTAAGGGGAATGGGCCAGGAGACCTCGCTCACTGCTGTGGCACACCCCAAGGGAGGAAGGAAGGGAACGGTCATTAAATCAGAGCCATCTCTCTAATAAACGTGGCCCACGATGCATTTTTTGTATTTTCCATTTGTTCTCGGGGAGGCCAGTCGTAAGTGGTCAAAAATGAGCATCAGAGGCTGGTACAGGGCATTTTCAATGAACATTTGCAGCTGTGGCTTTTGCACCCCCTGGCAGTTTGCCTGAGCCTACGTTTGGAGACTTGGTGGTGCAAAGACACATCACCCCCTACAATTTCTTGACTGTGGCCTCAACCAGGAATGCTTTCTTTGAAATAGCCAGCGGTGGTTATCAAGAAGGATGGCGATGTCTGCCGTCTGGGTCGGAAAGCTATAGATTAATGTGTTGTTTTAAAGTATGTAATGTGCCCATAGGCTGTTGCGATAGCGAAATAAATCATGTGGGGAGGGGGAGATTCAGGAATGCGAGTGTGGGGGGAAACAAAGTATGCCGGTTGCCAAGGGAACAAAGTTCTGATTAGTAAGAGCAATATACTAACCTGTCCCACATAAATCTTCAGAGCCTCAGAAGGGAGCTTTCAAGTGGGTAACAAAGGTGGTTCCCTATTTCTCCTTGACACTCGAGCTTAAGATCTCAATTAAGTTGTTGATGACACTTGATAACTTCCTTCAAGTGTGATAGTACGATTCTTGCCCCCCCCCCCCCCCCCGGCAAAGGCCAACTAAATAAGCACATGTTTTGAAGTTTGGGGACAACTTCAGGGTACAATGAAAGAAGCCACTGCTGAACTTGGGATCAATTTTGACAGTGGATTTCTACAATAAAGTGAAAACATATTCCAATCCAATTAGGCCCGAAAAACATAACGCACTTTATACTGTCAGACTACTTTTAAAGTAGAAAATTCTAACAAATATCAGGTTAGGACTGCAGATTATATGGTGGAAAGCATTGCGAGGAAGCATGGTCAAATTATAATGTGAGTTGCAAATAAACTTTGTTTCATTTGCTCGCAGTAAATACATATAATTTATAGCAATATATTATTGATATAATAGATGTTTTCCTAGGAACACACAGAAACCTGCTTAAGGAAGAAAAGAGGTCATTGAAATCTTTTAGGGCAAAACAAAAAAAAAATACACTAAGCATTTAGATGTCAAATTGGAAACAAAACTACTTTTAAAAATATAGCCAGATCATAGAAATCATTTTTTGTAATGTGATGTATTGAGCAGGGTAGTCTTGAGATATACAGAGGAGTGGTAGACCCTGTTCTTTCACTAAAATTAAGCACTTTTGGGTACTGTCTCCGCTGAAAGGGGCGTTAGAGTTTTAGCGTTCATTGTTGGCATCCTGTGGAGGTTGCATGACTGGAGTATGTGGGAGACCGAGAGGACGGGCTCTGTCTTATCTACCATTAGGTTTGAACATGCCTTTGTGTAACCTGTTTTTTAGGAATGGCTTTGTTGAAGTTCCCAGAAGGAGCCTTGGGGTAAATATCGTTGCTTATTGCTACTATCCACCTGATGATAAGGATGAGTTTGGATGTGATGAGGACATTTCTCCCCTTCAGATCAAACGAGACGCAAAATCATGACAGCTTGCAAAGCTAGCCAATATCTATAGGAACAAAAGAAAGAGAAAGACAGCAAGACAGGGGGAGGGGGCGGATGGGCTCAGGGCCAATTACGAAGCCATGTCTGATACTGACGAGAAGTGGATGATACTCTTAGGGGTCCAAATCCATGGGACCGAAGGACACTCAGAAATCAGGTCTGACTCTCTACTGTCCCAGGGCCCCCCTCTGTTCTGGGAGAGAAACTAAAAATACAGGCTGTGCTCCAAAGAACACACATGAGGGCGAGTGCCCTCTGAGAACTGAACAATACCATAATGTTTGTTTCTCACTCTTTTGATGGGTGTGTGTGTGTGTGTGTGTGTGTGTGTGTGCATCCCTCACGTGTGTGCGTGTGGGATCCCTCACGGATAAGTGCTTTGTTTGACATTTCGGGCATAAAATATCCTTTTGTTACCTTGTGGTCTCCACAGAGCCAACGTTTATGGTTCCGATCTGTTCTTTAGGTCCTTTCCTTGGCCGTCCTTTGTTGTTTGAAAAGGCAAGACATGGCTGAAATTGTTTTCAGTGATCCATGTGAAAAATAATGGATAACTAACTGGAAGCATTTGATGTTGTTTTACTAAAGTCAGTTAAGATCTCTAGCTTTAATCTCTGAAGGCAGGATTTCTTTCATGGTAAGGGATCTGTGCCTATCTACTTGTTTTTTTTTTTCTGATATGTACATCTCTCTGGATGTCTCAGAAACGTTGGGACATAAGACTTTACACATCACCAGATTAATAAAAGTGCTGGTGTGAGTGAAATGGGATAAGTTAATTTTAGTTCTAATTTGAAATATCGCATGAAGCTCTTTTGAGCGAAAAAAAAAAAAAAAGAAAGAAAGAATAAAGTTGTCTCTGGGAAGAAAAGTGGAGACTTTGTTTTCCAGTACTCTGTCTCAGGATAGAAATTGTTTTGGATCAATGTATGTCCATGAAAGGAAAGATTGTGCATTCTATTTCTAGATTTAAGAGCCATCAAAATTCAAAGCACAATATTGGGCCTCTAGAAGATGTTTACGTAGGAAACAAAAATGTTAATTTATCTTGACTTGGCAACTTGTAAAACAGAACCGTAAAATAAATAATAAAAATGTGATATTTTTCTAGTATGCTGTAAATATCCAACACAGCTGAGCAGGACCTCCTCGCAAGTTATGCACCCACATGTTACAGTATTGAGCTTGGCTTAAATGCAAATATCACAGAACCCCACTCAACTCTGATTTAGAGGCCAACACCGTGGGGAGTTTTTAGGATGCACTTCACCAAACTGAGGGATTATACCATGAAAAGGGTTATGTGCGATCCAGGAAGCAGGCAGTCACGAATTGGGTTAGCCATTCATTGCTGGTACTTTTGGTGTGGGCTCTACCCTGCTCTCTCCTATATCACATGACTTCATATCCGCTCACATTCTCTACCAACTCTCCCTTCCTAAGCCAACTATCAACTTCCTCTGGGTTATCTCTGCACTTTGGGAGTTTTGCTAACTTCTTTTGTATTCTGTTACCTGCTGTCCTTTTTGGTCCTTACAGTTTTCTGCATTTTTGATGCCTTTCTAGGCATTTTTGCATTTCAGTGGGGTTGATGGACAGAGCAGAATTGGATCATGCATTTAGCCTACCATGCTCCGTTCAAAATTTCTGATATTTGTGATAAAAATAACAAATGTTTATCATGATTGCATAACATACACCCCACCATTCTGTTCTTTTCTTTCTGCTTGTGATGTGGAAAATGTTTTGGGGTATGATTTTTTCTTCTTTTCATCACAGATTATTTTCTTTTCTTTATTGTTTCAAGGTGGATCGAACAGTTACATAACTTTTCATTATTTTTAAACGTATTAACTCAAATTTAGCTGCGATATATTTTGGTTTACTGTGTAAACTGAGGTACCAATTTGAATTATTTTTTTTTACTACTTTTTTCAAGTCATTTTACTTGAAAGAAAATTCTTGGCATAATGTTCCAGTTTCCAGTCTAGTGATATTTCTATTATATTTACTTATATATTGTGAATCCTATTTTGACCTATTACTCTGATGATCTTTCTAGGAGACCATAGCATACTTTATATTATAAAGAAATCCTAAACAGGAGGGTGTGGGTGGCTCAGTCAGTTAAGCGTCCAGCTATTGGTTTCAACTTCAGGTCATGATCTCACAGTTCATGAGGCTCTGTGGGCAGCATGGAACCTGCTTGGGGTTTCTCTCTCTCTTTCTCTCTCTCTCTCTCTTTCTCTCTGCCCCTCCTCCACTCAGGCTGTCTCTATCTCTCTCAAAATAAGTAAATACACTTAAAGACAAAGAATTCCTAAATAGACACTATTTTCTAGGAGACTCTCCTTTTTTTTTTTTTTTTTAAATATATACTAATGCCCAGAGTCTAACCTTTCCTTTCTGTTCATTTTTAAAGTTTTATTGATCATTTTGTTTCTTCGAAAACCTAATTATCAATTTTGCATTAAAAATTTCACTAAGCTTTTGTAGTTAACCTTGAAACAGAGAGTGAAAACATCTTTGAAGACTGAATTTCATTTCTATTTTCCATGTAGAAAGGGAATTCAAAATAGCTGTCATAGAAAGAGGCAATCAAAGAGTACGCAGCCAAATAAATCGGTGGGGGAGAAAAACATATTTTATGCACTCAGCACACAGTAAACTCATAAATATATTATGTCAAAATTATCTTATTTGTGTGCATATGATTTTTATCCTTCTCATCCTGGAATACAGCAGTGGTCTCTCTTTTCCATTTTTTTTTTTTTTTTTATTTTCTTGCAGATTTCTCCTTGAAGTTTTGAGAAACAACTCTGCTCGTTTCCTTACAGAAGTATCACCTCGTGGTCATAGGAATTATGTGAGTGAATTTCATCGCAGAGCAAAAGGGATTTACCGTTCAGTTAATGAAGCTCAAACTTCATCCTTATTTAATTTCTAAAACCCTAATCGGGGCACTAGGAGGTCCTCCTAACTGTATGCTGTTTTTTTTTTTTCAAAATTGTAATAGTAAGTATTTTAAAATTTTCTTGTGCTGAAAGAGGGTGCCCTTGTATGAAAAAAAAGGGAACACTTAAGGGTTCCTCCATTTGAGACTTAGATCTTCCTTTAGTAACTGTAATTGGCTCTTTTTGCTCCAAACATGAGCTCATGTTGCAGTGAGCATCAAATGAGATAAAATATGCCAAAAAAAAAAAAAAATCGGTAACACACTATGAGAATGTCAGCAGTTATTTTAGATTTTTTTTTTTTTAAAGGAGGAGAGATTATTTATTTACATTTAAGAGGAGGCAAGATCTTTGAATCTGGGAAGATTTATTTATTTTTTTTTTATTTTTAACATTTATTTATTTTTGAGACAGAGAGAGACACAGCATGAACAGGGGAGGGGCAGAGAGAGAGAGGGGAACACAGAATCGGAAGCAGGCTCCAGACTCTGAGCCATCAGCCCAGAGCCCGACGCGGGGCTCGAACTCGCGGACCGCGAGATCGTGACCTGAGCCGAAGTCGGACGCTTAACCGACTGAGCCACCCAGGCGCCCTGAGATTTTTAACAATTTATTCGAATCAGAATAAAAAAGGCATAAATTTTGGTGTTGAATGAAAGATGCAGCCAGTTTAGGAAGGCACTAAATGCCAAGGGAGGGGATTTTGAAGGAACCAGGGTGGAACTCTGTTCTGTGTATTTTCTCGGAGTCCCACAAACGTCATCTGTAAATTTCTAGACCAGACCATGCATGATTCCTCACTGTCTGTTGGGCCATGTGAATGAACTCTCAAATGATCTCATGAGGTAGCATCATCGCCTCCCTTTTATAAATGAAGAAACAAAGGCGTTGACGTGTTAACTAACTTGTTCAAACTTTTGCGGCTTTGTAAAAATGAAACTGCAGGGCAATCTAGGTATCTCTCCTCAGAGCCCACATTCTTAAGTGCTGAACCATTTTGCGTCTTCTTTGGCAATAAATAAAAGTGAGATCGGAAGAATTGTGGGTAACGTGTAGGAATCTATCGCATTCATTCAAGTGTAAGGACACGGTGGTCAGAATGAAGAAAAAACGCCCAGGAGACGCATTTCAAGGCCAACATGGGCAGGATCTAATGATACACTAGTAAAGAGAGTGGGGCAAAGAGATAAAATGAATTCAGGTATTGAGACTGCCTGGCTGTGCAGATAACAGTCACAGCCCAAGACGAGGGATTTGGACTCTAAGCTCACAGATTCGAGTTGTTCACATGCTCATTCTCATCCGCAGTCGGAATGCTAAGTCAGAAGGCCCTTGGAGTCAAGTGAAAGCTGACAGAGAGGTCAGACCTTGGGATAAAGTCGGAGCTGTTGGCCTCATGGTGAGTGGCTAATCCATAAGAATAGAAGTTCTCTAAGTAAAGACCGAGGAGAGAAAATCCTGGAGGACCCACTATATATTCTTAAATACCCAGTTATAGGGAGGAAGACAGGACTATCAGATGTGACAGAGCAGGACGCCTCTGTGGCAGGAACTGTGATAAGCACAAGAGTTAAAGCAAAAAAGGCTTCCTCCTCTACCTCTGCCCATGTGTTCAGGGCTGCTGTTTCACAAGCCATTTGGGGATCCTGGGTGGCAGAAACTCTGCTTCCAGAGTCTCTCTAAGTGGAGCCTCTGTAGCTGAGTTTACATGAGTGAAGGCAATGGCATTTGCGCCATTGGGCATGGCCTCAGAAAATGTAATCAAAAGTCATTTTAATGACGGCCCTACTGAAGGCCTTTGCATCAAAGAGCATGCGTTTGACAGAGTGCCTCATTATCTTAAGTGTGTGCCTATCTATTTGAAGAGGGAACATCCTCTGAACATCATCCGAGTACACATCCAAAGCAAGTTATTTATACTTTAGTTATGTCTTTGTCAACACATTAGATATTTTTGTACTGTGATCTTTTAAATGTAGCCGATATTTTAATTTTTCCATTCTCTGCGGGAAAGTACGAGTGTGGCATATAAGAAGGCTCATCCTCAGTGTGAGGTTACTGTGTCAATTACCGATGAGTCTCGGAGGTTTTTACGTAAACTACCTTTCTCCATTTGTAGGAGGTGGTGAGTGACCACCGATTACTGGATCCCACCCCCAGGAAAACCCTAGGGGTGCTGGAAGGTTACTGCTCATTCAGATTAGTTACCATTCGGCAGCTAACAATATTTCCCCTGCATTACACAATAGAAAAAGAAGAGAAAACAGACAAACTAAAAATTTAAAAAAATATTGTGTCCGTCGGGTTGGAAAGAAAAAAATAAAATGAGACGTAAGACATGAGGAAATGAGGAGAGCAAAAAAACAAATTGAAAGATTTTATTAGGGAATAATATACAGCAATTAGATACAATGGACTGAATTCATATGTGTCAACATGAATAGATCTCAAAAACACAACGCTGATAAAAAGAAATGAGATTGGATTTGTGCATCACACCAAGGGTACAAAACTAGGGTAGCCAAGAAGTATTTTGAAAAATGTACTAACTTTCAAAACAAACCAATAATATTTGGACAGGAAGGGCATATTTTAAGTATTTTAGGGTGTATTTCTGTGGAGAGGAGACAATAGGATTGGAAATGCAGAAAAAGAATAGGATAGAATAGAATAGAATAGGACAGTGTCCGTATAGACTGTACCATGTAAACTGCAGAATATCAGCAACTCTGTATTGTACCCTGAGGTCCTCAAGGGAATTGTTGTCTTTGTAGAGGCTGGTTGTAGACAACAGGCTTGAGCAGTGGAAACTTGACCAAGTCAAAAGGGCCCACAGCAACCCCCTGGTGAAACAGGCCCATGAGGCAACTCACTGCAAAATATCCATATGCCCTAACTAACCAATGGGCTACATGCAAGCAGGTACAGTTACCAAAAATGGGAAAATTCCATAGGCCCTCATACTTGCTCCCATTTTCCCTTTAATACATCTCCCACTCATTTCCTCCTTGCAGACAGCTTCCCCGCTGTCCTGCCCACAACTCCCTTGTGGTATATTCAGTAAACTTCTATCTCTTTTTTTTTGCCTCTTGTGAATTTTTTCAGCACCCAGACCGCCTGCTTCCACCCAATGTTGTCTCACATTTGGGAACCCCCATCTGATCATGAGAGACACCACACTCTTCATTTAAGAAACATGAAAACCCTCTTCATTTTACAGTGTTCTCTAGATTATTTTATATTTTATTTTATTTTATTTTATTTTATTTTATTTTATTTTATTTTATTTTATTTTTGAGAGGGACAGAGTGCAAGCAGGGGAGGTTCAGAGAGAGAGAGGGAGACACAGAATCTGAAGCAGGCTCCAGGCTCTGAGCTGTAGGCACAGAGGCTGACACGGGGCTCGAACTCCGGGACTGTGAATCATGACCTGAACTGAAGTCAGGTGCTTAACCAACTAAGCCACCCAGGCACCCCAATAAACTAAAATCTGTGTTCACACTCTAGAACTCATATAAATTAAAGAAAATATACTCAGATATTTAGGCTTAATTTAAAAAAAAATAAGATCTAAATAGTGTGGCTCTCATCAGACTATTTTAGACCATATTTCTGAAAGACTGTCACGAGGCCAGTAAAATACTTCTCAAAGAAATTTATTTATAAAAAACAATGTGGTGCCATGATGCAAATGTTTCAGGAGCCACTGATGATCATGGAAAGGGAGGTAAGATGCTTCCTGACTAATCGAGCTTTCCTCTACCAGCATACAGACACACAGGGATGCAGGGAAGGCTAAGGAGCCTTTGCCCAGACCTTCAGGTGTCCACCCAGTGGAGATCCAAAATGGCGGCTGCGTCCAGCCCAGCGTGCTTCCTTAGCAGGTGTTATGAAGCACCTTGAGAAGACGTGGCATGTTACCTGGTGAGTGGTTCTCTGACAGCATTCTGCAAACTTACGAGTAAATAAACGGGATTTGTTTATGAAAGCATTTAACTGCTTTGCCTAGGTTTCACCATTCAGGACTTGACCATAACAACAATACTGCCATCTTAAAAGCAATTCAGGCCTGCAGGGTTTTCTCAGGGTCTAAAGCAAACTGAATTCAGATAGAGTGAGGGGATGGACAGGAGGTTCCCATTGTAAGGACTGGGCTTCTGTACAGGATTCAAAGTTTCAGGAAGCTCATCTCCTTGTCTGATGTGCATCTGATCCCCTTTGTTCTCCCTCTTTGTTCTACCTTCTCCGGGATGATGACGTGCCTACTTTTCGACTGCGTCACCCCAATCTCATTTACCTAAAGACTTTATATTTCTCTTGTTTGTATTCCCCAGTCTTCTTTATTGAACCCACAACTCGAGCCTTGTCATGCTTACAGCATATTTGCTCTCTACGTGCTCTGGGGCATATTACAAATCCTTCCTCAACTGTCTGACAACAAAGTGTGCCACACCCAAACTTCCTCTCTTAGTCCAAGCATCTCCCTTGGATTCGGTATATATCGTGTGATGTCAGTTTACAGTGGCTTCATGTGCGCTGCATGTCTGGATTTGAAAAGACAGACACCTTTTATTTCCATCTATTATATTTCTTTCACATGGTTTGCAACCTGTTTACTGAGTATCGTCCACACTATACTGCACTACACTACTCTGCCATGACTTTGAGATACAAGATGTCTAAAGTGTGTGATCTACCCACTGAGACTCTGAACATTTGATCCACATTTCACTTAGAGTAAAGTTACAGATTTTGCTTTTTGCCAAAATTGGTTTTTATGCGTTGACCGATGAGGAATTTATCACAATTTTCTTTCTATGAAAACTCTGGACATAATATTCCTTTTTTAGAAAAATGTTTATTCATTTCAAGAGAGAAAGAGCACAAGCGAAGGAGTGGCATAGCAAGGGAGAGAGAGAGTCCCAAGCAGGCTTCACGCTGTCAGCACAGAGCCTGATGTGGGGTTTGATCCCACAAAACATGACATCATGACCTGAACCGAAATCAAGAGTCCCACGCTCAGCTGAATGAGGCACCCAGGTGACCTTGGACATATTTCTAAAGATGAAGTCAAATTATGCATCGATCTTGTTTTTTGTTTGTTTGTTTGTTTGTTTGTTTTAATGTTTCCTAAATGACAATGACAAGTATCTAATTGGCTTTTGGGTAGTTGAAGAGGGAAGCCATACATATTAGGATGGACCAAGAACTACACTTAACATTTTCTGCTTTGCCTGTGGTTTCCCCACATGAACTGAGGTTTCCATCTTGCCAACTCCAACTGCAAATTAATTTAGATTACAATTGACATTTAGGGTCGAAGAGGGAGAGGGAAAAAAAAATCAATGGTATGTGAACACTGAAACCATAAATAGTAACAAGTGGAAATCCCAAACCTCAAATGTTTTTGAAGCATTTTGTAAATTCCTGCAAAAACATATGCAAGAATACAATGTGCAAAATAATCACGGAAGGTTGGTATGTGGGTCTTAAACGATGGGACCACAAGGGGAGTTTTGTGTGTGTGTGTGTGTGTGTGTGTGTGTGTGTTTTGTTATTGTTACTCTAATACTTCAAGGTAATTCCTGGCATAGAAAAATATGCATATGTTTAAGAAACAAGAAAAATGTGCTTATTTTATTAGGCTTAATTATCAGGGAGAACAAAAAGCACTTGGGACTTTTTAAAAATGAATTCATCTCATTCACCAAAACCAAGAGCCCTGAAATCACTTCTAGCTTTAAAAATGCCTTTTTCCCCCTAAGATCAGGGTACCGATTTGATGAATGTTCTCAAGTTAATCACCCATATAGGACTTCTTGAACATTACTCTGACATTGAGTGCTGTCTGTGTAACTTAATGTTATAAAACCTGGAAGGCATATTTATAGCCCAATCCAGATGGACCAAAACAAAGTACAATTATTCCTTCAAAAGCCAACCTTTGCATACAGATTAAAATGGATTGCTTCCAAGTTTCAAATGGAGAAATGGACTCCATTCCCCAATTGTCGCGCATTCATTATGGCCCTATTCGACTTGGTTTTGGGCAGTGCTAATTAGTGACATGTCTGTATTAAAAGTTGGACTCCCAGCCTGATTTGCAAAGTGGCAGGAGGAAGAGCTGTTAGAAAACTAATTA
Organism: Panthera uncia; assembly: GCF_023721935.1. Classification (NCBI taxonomy): domain Eukaryota; kingdom Metazoa; phylum Chordata; class Mammalia; order Carnivora; family Felidae; genus Panthera; species Panthera uncia. The sequence continues at coordinate 72,348,145 of NW_026057576.1, forward strand.
CAGCTCTTCGAGATTGTGCGATTTTAAATAGGCTGTGGATTAAGTGGTTTCACAGAATCAAATGAAAATGATTTTACTACTGACAGCGGGCATTCCCATACAAGGATGGCAATGTCTGTGTATTTGGCCATTTCTAGATAAAACTTATGCTATTCTAGTCACCTTGGACAACTCAAAGGGAAGTTCTAATCTTGATTCCCATCAGGATTGGGATATAGAGAGGAAATGTGTAGCCTCTTTTCCTCTTTCATAATTTTAAAATGAGCAAAGATTTATTTTAAAAAACCTTAATCTTAAGGACTTTGTGGTACTCATTTTGGTGTGTTTACAGAATCTTGTTTCCTTGTCAATTTTGTTACTATTACTGGGTGATGTGAATTCTTTCCAAGTGTTAAAAACATAACTTTTAACTCTCATGAGAAAGACCGTATCCCCACTATTTATAAAAGTGTTGCCAGGGCTCAGGTAGCTGAAAAGATTGATATCTCCTCTCAGTCGTGGGGCAGCCTGGAGATACCAAGTCACGTTTTTCTGGTGTTGGAATCTTTTGTTAGGTCTAAAACTATTTTTGCCTTGATGAATCTGATTACACAGTCCACAGTCCGCAAAGAGAAGACAGCACAATTTCTAGGAAGCACGATGATGTTGGGATGTGCAATAAATATTGATCCCATTCCTAAGCCAGAACAATCAGGTTGTAGAATATTATTGTAAGCAGACTTTTTGATATCAACTGTTGAGGTGGGTATGTGATTTTTTTTTCTGATGACCATTCTTCCACTGTGCTATACAGAATCACCCTTCATGCTATATAGCAGCTACTTTAACTTCTTATTGACATATTCCTTAACTGTTCAGCCCCTCTAAGCTAGTAGATCAATTTTTCCTTGGGATTCAAGATCTGCCCTGTTCATTTTACAGGGTCTCCCTTATTCCCCATGGCAAGCTCTTCCCTTTTTCCACACTATAGTCCAGCATGGTGGTTAATAGTGACCTGGAGGTGAACTGGACTTGGACAAGCTACAAAGCATCTCTTCTTTTTGCTCTCTTTCAAGGATGGGTTCCATCATGACAAGGGAAAGGGAATGCAAAGAAGGAGAAACAGTTGGGTATGGTTGGAGTGGCTTCCTTTGTTGGTGAGGCCTGATATTCCAACATCTCAGCCTATGATCATCTTGAGTCCTGGGGTGGTTCTGACGTATCCAGTCGGGGAGATGCTCATGCCCATAGCATTTTTACCTTCTTTGACATCTTGTCTTCAAGTTACCTCCTTAACAGTGACACCAGGACATATTCCTAAAATATGTAACCATTTCCCATCATGTAACAGAGGTCCATAAAAATCAATAGCCCATGATCTCATCTCTTCTAGTTGACTATATCTGATCTACATCCATATACAGACTCATGTTCTGGAATTCGGACAAATCAGAAAAATCTGTGGGTGTGAGTGGCAGAGATTGGGGTGGACAAGGAGGAGAGAGGTGGCAACGGAGAGGCAACAGAATCCATAGGTGCTGAGAGTTATTGGGTCTCAAGCTCTTTTCCCCTAATGGTCCCTCGACATCTACCTCCCCTGGTTTTCTTCTCCCTTCTCCCTGGGAAGGGGCAGGACATCTGGTTTCATAGCTAAGCAGACATCTATCCGATAACACAATGCCAGTTTTCAGTTTTACTGGTTCTCTACTCTTCATTTGAGATCTGATGCCCTTTCCACTCACATCCTTGGCTTTGGCAAAAGGTGAAAAACAAAACCCTCCTCTACTACCCTAGCAGGCAAAGGCTAGACTCTTCTTAGCAATACTTTTAGAGTGATTTTTATCTGACTATGGAGAAGCAAGAGGTGATAGTGTTTGATGTTTCCCACACATCCTTAACTGTTACACAGAGAAAATTCGTTTTCGTAGTCTACTGGATTACCCGTAGACTAAATGAGGGGTAAGATTGTTAATGTTATAATTTTAGCATTATTATTTTTTTTAATTTTTTTTAATGTTTATTTATTTTTGAGACAGAGAGAGACAGAGCACGAATGGGGGAGGGGCAGAGATAGAGGGAGACACAGAATCGGAAGCAGTCTCCAGGCTCTGAGCCGTCAGCCCAGAGCCTGACACGGGGCTTGAACTCACGGACCGTGAGATCGTGACCTGAGCCGAAGTCGGACGTTTAACCGACTGAGCCACCCAGGTGTCCCTAGCATTACTATTTTAATGTATTGTTAAAAATGTAATAGAAGGAAGTGACTAAAATTTAGATGTAAGCATATTTCACCTTAAATTTATATCCTAAATTAATTCCATAAACATTACTTGAGTTCCTGCTATGTCATGGTTGCTCAGAAGATTCCAGATATGTGGAGATAATTAAGAAAAGACCATGCTCTCACGAGTCTCAGAAGCTGAAATTTAAAATATTGTGTTCTTGTGCAAATATATATATATATATATATGTATATATATATATATATATATATATATATATATATATATATTTATATCCAGTAATGTTTTAAGGATGAATACAGAAGCATTTTAAATGTTGCATTGTGGTGAGTTATACATAGTACATATTACATCAGTGCTTCCCAGATTTTAATATACATTTAAATTATCTGTTGTTAGGTTAAAATACAGATTCCAAATCAGTAGGCTTGGGACAGGACCTGAGATTCTGAATTTTTAAGAATCTTCTGCTGGTCTGTGTAAGATACTTTGAGTAGAAAGGGCTTAGAAAACCCCATGAATCACATTTCTTATTTACACTGAAGGGTACCTAGGAACCCTATTCTGTTTGGGTGAATGTTATTCCCCTAACACTGTCACCTACCCTAAAGGAAGAGAATTCTGACAGGGCGTGATTTTAAGACTTCCCATTACTTACTAAAAAATGAAATACAATAATCTTAAATGTACAGAGAGGTCAAGTGACTTACACATTATCAGAGAGTATAGTGGCCAAAGTTTCAGGGTTTGCCCTGATGACTAGAATCAGCCAGATATTCAGTTGCAAATCTTGAGTTGCAACCTTTCAGGGGCTATTAGCTGAAGTGCAGAGAAGTGAACTCACTCCCCCATCCCGATGATGAATGGCCCAGGAGGTCAGCTGACCATCCATCTGGGGTTGCGTGCGAGTCAGACACATTTCCTTGTCTCTAAAGTAACTTGATATGGATGCTTGTAAATCAAAATATTGGCATTTGGCCCCATTTAGCGTGAGAGAAACTTAGGGGAGTACTTGATTCTCTTTTATTTTAGTTTTCAATGTTCTTAATCCTGCTCTCCCCCCGTCTTCTTTTTGAGACCTATGAGTTCGGCCCCCCTGAATCTCGCCCTTCTGATTAATTCAACTCACCTTTTTAGCATATGCATGAACTCCAGAAAGTCTACCAAATTCCATCCACTTGGGAGCGAATGTTACAGCAATTGTACATCTCCCCCCTGCTGCTCATAGGGTCTAAAGTCCAAGCTTGTGGGTGTGTTTAGCCATTAAAGGATTTTACAATATAGAACAAAAGGATAAAAACTCAATTGCCAGAATAATTTAAGACCTTTTCACACCACTTGAGCTAAATACCCCCATCTTGCGATGGTAAGTTCTAGGGCAGTTAAATAAAACCATCGCCTTTTCAGTGTTGGAGGGTATGGAATCCCAGATGATTTCTTTCCCAAAGGAAATCATTTTAAGGGCCAGGGAAAAGGAGACAACAGAAGTCATACTATGGTCCTGTTACATAAGTCAAATATACATTTTTCTGCCAAAACAAAAATTTCAAAATAAATTAGTGGCTTCCAAAAACGTGTACCACACACTCCAGTTCGGGGGGGGGGGGGCAAGGTCGATATTAGTGTGAGTCTTGAATGCTTAGCCTCAGTCCACCTCTAAAGTATATAACTTTCATCAAACTTCTACCCAGTAACGGCTTCTTTATTGTAGGAACTTTTTTATGGGTTTGAAATGTATTCTGTATGGTTAGTGATCCTAAGTCAAACTTCCCTGATTGCCACTTTATGTAAACTATGTGAAGTTTGAACCACTAGTAAATCAAAATTCAATCCCTTTTTATAAGGGTCTGGACACCTCCATATTTCAACTTAGTTTAAATCAATCACCTCTCTCAACATTTTGCCTCTCTATAATTTCTAATACCTTTAGCCTTCAACTATGTCCTGGCTGTCATTTCTAGAACTGACCCTCCCACTGAGTTCTTATCTCTATCTTTCACGTTTAAGGCTGTTTTGTAAAGTCCATAGTTTATAAAGTTTCATTTAAAAAAAAAAAAAAAACTCTTAAATGCTGTATCAGAACTATTTGTTTTTCAACTATAGCATATTTTCCCAGCAGTTTTCTTCTTGGTTTTGTTTTCATAGCACTTCTGTAGCCAAAATAATATAATATACAACTTACATTAAAGCATTCACACAGAAATGTTAAGATGTATGCAAAAGTTATATATACATTAATGCAAATTTGGAATTGTGCTCACAGTTCCTAAATTAATAATCTGTCCCAAAGGATACTAAGACCTTGAAATAAGACACATATGACAGGTCCAAGGAGGCACTCAATAATATCATTTGGGGAGAAGGTTGAGTAAAGAAGAGAAGACAAAGGGTAGATTGTTTACAACATTTTGTTGAGAACTTGTGTGCATGCATGAACAAGTTGAAAAGGCAGTTTGGAAAGTTTTGGATAAGCGCTTGAATATTTGGAAATTAACTTATCAGTGCTCGCAAATTGTGGAACCTCGTTTCAGAAAAGGCCTTGAAGGCATCTGCCTACGCATTTCCCATTGTCATCCCTGGAACAAAAACCCAGATTTACTTCAGATCAATTCGGTACGTACTGGTACAGTCGTGTGGTTTGGGGCTTACTTTATGAAACCAGAAACTTTTCACCTTTAATTACCAGAATTAATCTAAACTTCAAGACTCCAGTATAAAATCCCCACCTGTCCTATAACATACAAATAAGAGACTTCTAAAGCCATGCACCTGTCAGAAGTTACTTTGATGATAAAATGATAAACTAGACAAAAGAATTTATGCTTCTTCTCGCGAACCTAATGAAGTAATAACAGTTGTAGACACTAAGATATTAATCTTCTAGAGGGGTGTTGTGGGTTTTTTTTTCCCATCCCTTGGATGAATTTTTGAGTATATGAGCTTTCTGGTTTCAAGGATTCAAGTTTTTGATGTGCGTGACTGAATCTCATTCCTAAGGTACTTTAAAAGACTAAATACACCTCAGTTCAAGAAACAGGTGTGTTTCAAGGTTTCAAGTGGAGAAAAAGGTGAATTTGAAGTTTTCCTCATTGTCCTAACTCTGCAGGTGACTTGCCAACAAACCCCAGAACTTACATATCGAAGAAAGAAAACAGTCCCTTGCATATATTTTTAAATCATTCTATTCATTCATTCATTCATTCATTCATTCCCCTATCTATTCATGTATTCTGTTAGTCATTAATATACTGCTAGTTATTTTAATAGTCTTAGTCATAAATCATCCTTTGTGTTTCAAGTACTCTGTTGGGTACATACAAAGTGAGGCAAATTTGAATAAGTTCTTACTGCAAAGAATTTACAGTCACATAATAGCAAGGGGAAGTTCTGAGAGCTCAGAACATGGCATCATGCAGCAGGTGGAATTTTAACTAAGTTAGGAGACATGCGTAAGAAAGTGACAGGCAGACAGGGAGGAGATGATATTCCCAGGGAACAGCATGATTGCAAATTTGCGATTAAGGTGCAACTCCCAATTTGAAACTACGGAGAGGAGATCACGTAGAGGGTTGGAAGAAAAGTACAATTGGACAGATAGTTGGATAGTTGGAAGTGGCATCATGTGAAATTGGGGAGGACAGAGTGGTGGTAGTTCCTGATATTCTTTCCTTATTTTTTCTTCCCTTTCACTTTCTTTTTTAAAAATTTTTAAATGTTTATTTATTTTTGAGACAGAGAGAAACAGAGCATGAACGGGGGAAGGTCAGGGAGAGAGGGAGACACAGAATCCCAAGCAGGCTCCAGGCTCGGAGCCGTCGGCACAGAGCCCGACGCGGGGATCGAACTCACCGACCGCGAGATCATGACCTGCACCGAAGTCGGACGCTCAACGGACTGAGCCACCCAGGTGCCCCATCTTCCCTTTCACTTTCAATGCCTAATATTTAACCTCCTCCTTCCTAGGTAAGCAGAAAGTATGGGTCGTAGCTATCAGACAAAGTTAGCAGGGAGTGGACGTCACAGCTGCTCTGGGGTAGTTTGGGAGTCGTGGTGCTCTGAGTGTTTATGCCCATGTCTCACTTATCGCTTCAAAGACTCTTCTAAGGTACAGCCGGAAACAGTAACCAGGTAAACATGAAGGCAGTCTTATTCAAACTGACATTTCTCTGCATGTCCCTTTGAATGTCAGTCCCTTTGAATGTCAGTTTTAAACCAGTCCATCATGCAAAATCCCTGGGCACTTCTCTTTTCATCTTCTGGACGATGATTATAATCTCCATCCATACCGTTGGTTGGATCCATGGATTTCCTGGATTTCCTTTAGAACTCAGTTTTATAATTCTATGACCATTTGTTCATAGTCATTCATCGTGAATATGCAGAGAAGCAACATTTCTAAGACACTTAATCTGACCTAAGTGATATGATTCACTGTTGCGTAATGTGGAGAGTGTCATGAAACAATTTAAAAGATTTTGAAAGGGGTAAAAATGACCATTAGGTGCCCCGTTTAGCACACCTTTCTAAGTTAACTCCCCTTTCATGGTCTTTGAACTTCTTAAAACGTTGCATAAACTGTGTACTATGTACCGTCAGTATATCTGTGCCTAATAGTGATAGTAATGCAGACAATTCTCGTCCATAAAAATGCAGATATTTTCAGGTGGCGATTCAATTGACTATTGTCTTATGGACATTAACCGATTTATAACTTTATTTCAGCATTTCTCATGACCAATATGTGTTTTTCAAATCCTCCTTTGAACTAGTTCCAACAGCTTACAGATTATCTCATTAATTAGCTACATAAACCTGTGCTATGTCTCCATTGTATACTTGTATAAAAGTCATGATTTCATAACGAAACTATTCTTTAACAGAGATAAGGCATCTGATCACATATCCTGCGGTCCCAATTTACCTGGCAGATACAATGCACACCCTTCGTACTGCATTCCTCTCTGACGCTACAGTGGAATAAAGGTCATAGGAGGATTAAGTAGGAGGGCTTATTCTGTTTTCAACAAATAGCATGAAAAACACGTGGATCATTAACGCGTGGGATGAATGCCACCAAATGATTTGTCAAAATTACAAGACACAACAGCCAACCACCTCACCCAGTGAAATCCAGGATCTGAGTTTGTATCGAATTGCGTTTCAGCATTTCATTTTGCACTCTTCCTATTTTTCCAAGACAGTAATTTGCAGTATGCCAGAGATGATCTCTTTGAGCAGTACCTTTATTGCAAACTTTTCAAAATAAATTAAACGGCATTTTTTTTTAAGTTTAGTTATTTTAAGAAAGAGAGAGAGCAGGGGAGGGGCAGAGAGAGAGAGAGAGAGAGAGAGGATCCCAAGCAGTCTCCACACTATCAGGGCAGTGCCCCATGCGGGCTCGATCTCACAAACTGGCAGATCATGACCTGAGCTGAGATCAAGAGTCGCATGCTTAACCAACTGAGCCACCCAGGTGCCCCAAGGGCCTTGTTGTTGTTGTTGTTTTTAATTGATAAGTTTCAGGGTAACATAAAAATGATGATTAAATGCTGAGAGAGAAAGCAGGAGGGAAGAAAAGAGGAGGGAGGGAGGGAAGAAAAGAGGAGGGAGGGAAGGAAGAAATGGAAAAACCTACTGAGCGGTTGCCCATTTAGGACCTCGCCTCCTGGGGGCAGTGCTGGAGAAGAGAAGAATGCCAGCAGGCACATTGAATGATAATTAAGAAACATTGTTTCAGGCTCTTTCAGGCTTTCCATAAAACACCTGAGCAATTCCTACCCTTATCTTATTCATTAAAGAGAAACCATTCCTCATCAAGGCTGTTTCATTGTCTCCTTCCCACAACATACCACTTTGCTGGACCATCCCCAAATTTCTGAGTCTTTCAAGATTAGAGATCAAACCTTTCATCAACTGAACCATGACCATTCCTTGGCTTGGTGCGGCATTGGCTTCCGCTGCATTATTTTCTATCTAGATTAAAATAATTACATTTTACCCGCCCAGCATTCTGTGTCGAGACTGTAAAATATTTTGACAGCCCTCACCAATAGGCATTTTTTATGATTTAGTTTTCTAGAAAAGCATTTCTTGTGCCTAAAGTCTTCATGTGAGTCATTCCCACCCCTGAACCTCCTTCAACCAGCCTGAAGAGTGTGCAGCTTTACATGTAATTACGCGATATATTCTTCATTGTAAATAACATTTGAAGATGTATTAAACAATTATTCGCTCCTGAAAAACAAAACAAACCAAACCACCACCACCACCACCACCAACAAAAAACAGTCCTAAGTGTGACGATCTCTTTGGGAGAAACAAATACCAGATCAACAAACCAAAACTTATTGCATTGTTCATAAGTTCGGATTACAACACAGTGAAAAATGTGACTAAATTTTCACACTGGCACTTAAAAGTGAAAATAAGAGGGGCGCCTGGGTGGCTCAGTCGGTTAAGCGTCCGACTTCAGCTCAGGTCACGATCTCACGGTCCGTGAGTTCGAGCCCCGCGTCGGGCTTTGTCCTGACGGCTCAGAGCCTGGAGCCTGCTTCCGATTCTGTGTCTCCCTCTCTCTCTGCCCCTCCCCCATTCATGCTCTGTATCTCTCTGTCTCAAAAATAAATAAACGTTAAAAAACAAATTTAAAAAAAAAATTAAAGTGAGAATAAGTGAAAATCCAAGTAAAGAAATTATTTACTACAAGGAGACAAACCTCAAATAGGGTTTTTTCAGCGAAAAGGTTTAGTAGTTTTGTTATTTACTCTGACCATTCAGACTCAGTAGAGAAGATATAGCAGAAAATCTAAAACATTACTTTAGATTTTGGTTATCAGGTATTTTCATATATAGTCCTCATTACAAAAATATTGATAAGGTATTGCAGAGAGCCCGGAGAGCAGAAAAATATTAAGAGCATATTAAAATCGGCATTAATTCCACTCTTTGGACATAATTACCATTAACACTGTGACTTATAACCTGCCAGGATGTTTCATACACATACATATATTTTGCATGTTTTAAACAGCTCTTCATGTTAATAATGTATTGTGAACATTTTTTTCTTATAAATTAACAAATCTGTGAAATGTTATGTATAATGGCTGCATAGACTTGATGCTATAAATGTTTCCAAAGATCATTTATTCTAATCCTTTGTTAAAGATGTGCTTTTCCTCAATAATTAATTATTATAAATAATACTTTGCTGAACATTCATATCTATCTATGAATATATCTGTCTTTGAGTGACTCTATGTATGTTGTCATCATTCAATCCCACAAATACAATTGTTTCACCAAAAGGTATTAACATGTTCGATTTTAAAGATTCTAAAAGCAACTAAATTTGAAAAAGATACTCATACTTTAAGGTGTTTTAGTCCATACTGTCCAATTGCCCTCTAGAATTATTTAAGTGTTTTATGCACTCACATCTCACTATTTCTCAAAGTAATAGGAAGAAAAGCATTGAAAATAATTTCTCTTGGCTAACCAATATTTATTCAATGCCTGTCAGAAAAGAATGATTCCATTTGAAATATTTTTTAAATTATTTTTGAAGAACTTATTTGGAGTGTCTGGGTGGCTCAGTTGGTTAAGCGTCCAACTCTTGATTTCAGCTCAGGTCATAATCTCAGAGTCATGAGATCGAGCCCCACATGGGGCTCTGAGCTGAGGTGGAGACTGTTTAAGATTCTCTCTCTCTCTCTCTCTCTCTCTCTCTCTCTCTCTGCTCCTCCCCTGTGTGCTCTCTCTCTGAGAATGAATGAATGAATGTGTAACGGAAACTGGTCTGGATCACCTGGCAGAAGAACCACGTGGCACTCGGAGATCTCGGAAGGCAGGAGGTTTATTTTACACCCGTGGGCTCAGAGGAGATCATTCTCCAGAGGTCTTAGCCCCTGGGCATCAACAGAGGGGACAATTTATAGTCTGTTACTTCCACATTCCTCATTAGTAGTAATTAGGCACGAGCTGCAGGTGGGGTAGGAAGAAGAAGCCGGAAGGGGAGTCTTCAGGCAGAGACTGGCATTCTCCTATCCATCCTGTCGGCCATCTTATAACAGATTTTTCCCTATCAAAGGAATGAATGAATAAATAAATGAAATATTTCTATTTTTGGTTATTATTAAGTAAAAATATTCATCATTCAAACTGGATAATGTCACGATTAGATTTTAAATTTGTTCTTTAAAAAATACTAAAACAATTGCGGGGCTAACACTTGAGCATATTTTTATCTCAAATTATATCTGACATGGACACTGGTAATTTGATGGCAGACTAAGATTATTAGAAAGAGAATTAGATAACTAGAAGAGGAGGAGAGGAGGAGGGGAAATGGGGGAGGAGAAAGAAGGGAGGGGAAGGAAAAAGAGATACTAAAAATCTCCTTTGAGTTCCCACCATTGGGAAGCCAACATTGTCCCTTCCTTTCCTGAACTCCACCCACCTCTGCAAAAATGGAATCCGCATATGGAAAGGGAAATTGCTCCTTTAGGGAAAATTTCAATTAAATGTCTAGCAAGTGAAGCAAACACAATGCAAACTTAAGGATTATCGAGGGTCATCTCAACCATCACCAGACAACTGCAGAGCTCTGTAATTACTAACAAATCCTTACTGCTCTGCTTCACAGTCGTGATGAACCCAGATATACATTTGCCGACAAATCACAGTCTGAGGTAATTGCAAACATCATAAAAAGTTACGGCCATGGAACTTAGTTTGGGAGACTTTGCTCTTATGTTTCTGATTATTACTTTTATTTTCTATTTTTAGGGGACATTTCGCAGCTGTTCACTTGCACGCGCGCGCGCGCGTGTGTGTGTGTGTGTGTGTGTGTGTCTTTGAGGAACAATAAAGCTGTTAAAAGACTAATGTACCCAGTTAGATCTAATTATCACCTTTAACTTTATAACCGTATAAGCAGTCATAAATAGTAACTGTTTGTATATAGAATGTTGTTGAGGACATTTTAAGTCACAGAACTCAGAGAAGTGTATGTCACTGACAACATTTTCATTGGCATTTGAAAAATACCCACTTATCAAAGCACACAGTAGTCACAGGTAAGCAGATATGGACCGGAGAGCGTTTCTTTCCATTGTCCACACAATGCTGTTGATTGATATCTATATGACTATTTCTGCCTCCTCCGGGCTTGAGGTGGAGATATAGAACAAGGTTGTGTTCATGACCTCCTTTTACATTAAGGTCTCAGACACCGAGGCTTTCTAACCCATTCATTGTATTTGCCTTTTGAGACATGGAGATGGCAATCTCTTCTTTGAACATTGTAGCTATGGCAAACTCTAAAAAGAAAGGGACGTCAAATAATCCACGTAAAGGATTAAAATCAAGAAAAATAGTCATTGTTGAACTTGAAAATATGCCTCTTCTTACCAACAACAAAAGAGGAGTAGAAAACCCTATATGACCTTTACGACTAATCCTTGGCATTTTTCCCCCCAATGTTTCTCCAAGATTCACAGATTTTAGACACTAAGGAAGATAAACGATGAGTGAATGATACCAGGTGTCCTTCAATATTCTTGGCAATGCCCTGGGGTTCCATTTGCGTTTCAGTGTACTCAGCAGCCAGGTGAGCTGGGCTAAGCACTTATTGAATTTGTAGTTTAGGTGCTGGAGAAATAATCAGTATCTGCATAGCCTGTCTTCTGGGCAATACTTGTTAACCAAATGTATTTTCTTTAAGAATCTAATAATGAATCCCAACAGCATTAAAAGAAACAGAAAGAATGCGGTAACTTATTTCATCCTTTCCTCTATAGTTTTATTTTAAATTGCTTTATACACATCCCAGATTTTCACTGAACTAAATAGAAACACTCTGGGCACCCTGGTTTTCCAATACTGTCGTCCCAAAATATCAGAATTGTAATGATGGAGCGTAAAATAAATGCAATAGATACAGTGACAAATGACAGAGTCAAATCTCAAGTCATAATTCACTCAAAGGGACCCGCTGATATCATGAGCTGGGAAAGTAAAGCTTGAGTTATTTATACTTAGTAGAATTTTAAGAGTCAACTATCATAATTCATCCAACTCATGGGTATCAATTGACTTTTCTGTGTCTATCTGTCTTGAAAAGCAAGGGAAAAACAAACAAACAGATGATTCTTTTGGAGGTTTTTACACTCTGTGATTGATAAGCAAAAGCCATTGTATTGTGTACTTAAATCAAAGCTGTATGAATACACTTTAAATACAATTGAGGAAAGTGCATAATTGAAGACAGAAAAATCAAATGCTCGTTTCTGTCATCAGTTCATATACCTTGCACTTTTTGATCAGATAGTTTCCCCGATATGATGAGAAGTTTTATTTTACTTTTTGTTACTATTTTTCTAAATGGAAGGAAACATTATTAGATATTTGAGGATTTTTTTTTTCCTCTGGACACTTGTACAGAGGAGGACACTACACAGAGGAATCATCAGCTCATGGGGCTTCATGTTTTAGACTGAGCTGTGGACTCCCGCTGGGAGGCCATCAGTGGGCATGAGTTTATCCCTGGATTCCTGCCTCTTCAGCACCTCAACCTGCTCCCAGCCATCATTCTGACTTCAATATTTGTCTGTTTGGTTTATTACATCTACTGTCTTTGTATTCAGTTAATCTCAGCCTTATTTGCTTTCTGTGTTTGCATTTGAAGAAGTTGTCTCCATGCTTCATACATAGACCTGATCATTGCAGTCTAATCCCGTTCTAAGGCAAGGAAGATCTCTGGGAATTTTCCCCTAGTAGAATCATGAGTAAGTGTTCTCTCTCACACTCTCCCATGCTAATTGGAGCAATAACAACAACAAAATACCTCCTGCTGTGAATGGAAATTCTATCATCTCACTATCTCATCTTGTTTCTTATCCGTGTGTCATCCAATATAAGGCTTTCAACTGCCTAAAACCTCTAATACTTTTCTTTGTTACCAAATAAATGTAGAGTTTTCTACACCAGTATTTTCACAAAGAGGATTTCCCTGGCAAATAGGCTCTGTCCATTGCCTTGTTCTCTTTCTTTTACTTCTATATCTCTTCATACGTTCTAAAACTAATTCAGCCTAGAGATTGCTTTTTTTCGTAGCATCAGAGAGCAAATTCTCAGGATTGTTCTCAACATTGTTCTTACGTTCTTGATAACAATGAACATTTCTCTACTCATCCAAAACTACTGAATCAGGGTTGCTAGAGACAGATTTAGAAGGAGGATTTTAAGTAAACACCCAAATGTCATCCTTTAATTTCCCTTGAATGGGAAATTTGGGACAAATTAAGGAGTACATCCAGATTCAGGACTTTATTAATTTTCCACAGTTTTCCTGATTTACTATAAAAATCTGGTACAAATGTCTCCATGATCATAATTTGCATATAATCGTCTGTTGAGGGGATGGGGAAGAATCCAGCAGATAAAGTGTTGCAGAGCAGTTTATCACTCGTCAAAATAAATGCCTGATAAATTGCTCTCATCCCCACCATGGTATGTTACTCCACAGATACCCTAAGATATCCTAGCATCTCAAATGTAAAGGGGATACAATATTTAAATATACTGTTAAATATTAAATATAGCATTTTGAGTCACAAATGAATAAAATGCAAGTAAAACATGTATTTGAGACTAGATAATTGATTCACTAATACATCGCTAATTTAAAACTGCATTATTTTGCCACATGTTCACCAATGCTGAAGTAACGATTTATAAAATGAATTTGTCCCTGGAAAACAGCGTCAAACATTGTTTCTGAATTAGAGCCCTGTATTCAAAGCAACTTTTAAAATACACTTTTTAATTTCATTTAATTATCATCAATAATTTAAGCCAGTTCTCTTTTCTGATTAAAAATAAAGTCACTGTATGCAAAAGTTAAGACATCACTGATATCCAACAGTTAAAAATCACTATACAGTTCTTTTTTAAAAATATTTTTTGAAAGAGAGAGAGAGCATGAGAGGGAGAAGGACGGGGGGGGGGGGGGGGAGGAAAAAAAACCCCAAGCAGGCTCCACACTACCAGCACAGAGGCCTATGTAGGGCTCCAACTCACAAACCATGAGATCATGACCTGAGCTGAAACCAAGAGTCAAACGCTCAACCGATGGGGCACCTGGGTGGCTCAGTTCTTAATCTTAAAAATATCCTCCCAAATCCTTGAAGAAATTAACTTAAATGTTCAATAACTCTACAATTCTCATATTAACATTCCATTAGAATGTTATAAGCTAGAGGCTGGGCGCATCAGAATTATCTTCACGATTATTTCCTTCCAAGTTAGGACAGGTGTATAGAGACTGAAAACAAAATGATAAACATGATAAATATTTTGTGCTTCCGTGGAAGAATCCTGTTAGGAGAGGAGAGTCGCATTTGAAGGATCCGTAGCCAGGAACAGTATCAAAACATAATGCAGGTTATTCTGATAAACTACTGTTTCATGGGGTCCACTCAGTTCATAGAATCAATTCTATACACCAGGTAGATTTATAACTTTTGTAATAAATAGTGCTGTATTGATTGTTCATTGTAATGATGTCAACAAACTATTATGCAGTCAGTGGCTTAACACTAGTATAATTCGAGTTTAGTATGTATATATATATATATATATATATATATATATATATTGCATTTTCCATTTTGTAGGACATTTGTGTATGTTCCATAATATACTGTCTGTGGGGCACCTGGGTGGCTCAGTCTGTTAAGCCTCCAACTCTTGATTTCAGCTCAGGTCATGATCTCACCGCTCTTGAGTTCCAATCAGTCGTTGGCATCTGTGATCACCGTGCGGAGCCCGCTTGGGATTATCTGGTTCCCTCCCCCACTCACACTTTCTATCTCACTCTCAAATAAATAAATACAAACTTAAAAAAAATTAATATACTAGGGACGCCTAGGGGGCTCAGTAGGTTAAGCATCTGACTCTTGGTTTCAGCTCAGGTCATGATCTTGATGTTTTGTGGGTTCAAGCCCTGTGTCGGGCTCTGTGCTCGCAGCCCAGAGCCTGCTTGAGATTCTCTTTCTCTCTCTCTCTCTCTCTCTCTCTCTCTCTCTCTCTCTGGCCCTCCCCTACTCACACTGTCTCTGTCTCACTCAAAATAAATAAATAAACTTAAAAAAATTAAAAAAAAAACTAGTATACTGTCCTTGTGGTTCCAACCCTAACTCATAACCACAATCTTACTCATCGCTTTTGGGTGCAAAGATGCTGGGTTACTACCACTCACAGGGCTACTTTTGTTGTGCTGAATGATAAACTTTCAGGGTTTCCAGGTCATAAATTGTCATAGGGCCACCAGGGAAGCCCCAGAATCTTGGTCTCTTCCACGTAAACCAGTACAAGTGCGATGTGACGTGCCAATCACCCGAAGACAGGGCCGTCTTCGTGGGGGTGTGACCTGAGCTGGTGCACAGAAGCTTGGGCTGAGGAGGGCCCTATGCCCGTTTGAGGGTTCTGCTGTTGCCATCCTAAATTTGTAGTGTTTGAACAGAGTGTCTAGCCTTTCAGTTTGCGCTCAATCCCATAAATTACGTAGCCGGTCCCGAATAAGGTTGTCGCAGAGACTGAAAAAAAGAATATAATGTGCAAGAATACCAAAAGCAAAGAATATGATTTCTTGTACTGTCCCCATAAAAGCACTTAGGGAAATGCCTAAACACAAGGAACAGGCAAATTGTTCACCATTGAACCATATTTCAAGGTCCAGCTAAAGAAAAATCCCCTCAGTTTTAAAGTTGTTTATGATTCTCTAGTTGAAGGCTGTTAGCAGTAAGCACTTAAATTTTGAAAAGGAGAATCATAATAGCTAAGTTTGGCAGCAAAAAAAGTTTCTTTTTTTTCCTCTCAACCCGTTCTCTGTGTGACAATTTAGACAATTGAGCCTTAATCTGCTGAGGCATCTATTGTACGTCAAGAAGGAGCTTCTGTCCTACGCTTGTAGAAGGCCGCTCTCATAGGCCATCTTCTAGAAGGCCGCTCTCATAGGCCATCTTCGGGAGAATTGAGAACATAATCACTTAGGTTATTTGTGCATCGTGTGGCTCAATTGGGAAATCTAGTTAAAATAGTGCTTCAAGTATCTGGAGGCAGGAGCAGTATCCTAAATAGGAGACAGGACGCCTCCCCCCACCGCATCACTGCCTCAGGCAAGGCCAAGTGCCAAGCAGCAGAGCACATGTGTGCCCTCACCACTCCCTAAATTCCCTTCTGGCTCCTCTTCTGGGTCCAGCCTAGGTCACATGAAAATGGCTTCAAGAGAAGCTGGGAAATTGAGGGTACAGCTTCTACATTATGGAGGCAGGAGTTACGCAATAGGAAATGTTGACCTACTATAATCGTGAAAAATGTCTAACGGAGGGGAAATTGCTTCTGAATCCAGCGACCATTAATGGGATATTTTTGTTCCAAGGACCATTAGCAATACCTAAAGACATTGTTTTGAGGTTTATTTATTTGTTGTGAAAGAGAGAGAGAGAGAGAGAGAGAGCATGAGCAGGGAAGGGGCAGAGAGAGAAAGAGAGAGAATACCAAGCAGGCTCCACCCTATCAGTGCAGAGCCTGATGCAGGGCTCGAGCTCATGAACTGTGAGATCATGACCCGAACAGAAACCAAGTGTCGGATGCTTAACCAATGGAGCCACCCAGGCAGCCCTAAATAAAGGCATTTTGGGTTATCACAACTTGCAATGGTAGAGGAGGGGAAAGGGGTGTGGGACCCCAATGGAGTATGGAGGACACCGGTGTTGCTAAACATCTTACATGTGCAGGTCAGCAACCCCCCACCCCCACCACAACAGAGAAGTATCCAGAACATCAATAGTGTCATTGCTGAGAAACATTGCTCTTTATTTTTTTAATGTTTATTTAATTTTCAGAGAGAGAGAGAGAGAGAGAGAGGGAGAACACAAGTAGGGACAGGGCAGAGAGAGAGGGGAGCAGAGGATCAAAGTGAGCTCTGCACTGACCGCAGAGAACCAGACGTCGGGCTCAAACTTGCAAACCACGAGATCATGACCTAAGCCGAAGTCAGACGCTTAACTGACTGAGCCACCCGGGTGCCCTGAGAAACACTGCTTTAATGTTTCTTTCCACAGCACTTCCCATGGGTTTCTCACATCATGATGACTAGGGGTGAAGCCCAAGAATCTGTACCGTCTTAAGTTCTTCAGGTGATACCGAAGTATCCAGGTTTTGCGTTCAGCACAGAGTGCCTCGTTGTAGGGCACATGTGTGTTTTTTTAACCCAGGATTTTAAGTACTAAGATTTCTGTTAGACTGTAAATTCTTTACTGATTAATTTTTGGCAAAGACTAATCTGTATCCTCTAGAATAATAGATCCAGTAGCTCTCAAAGGATTTTTGTTTCTCGGGTGAGGAAACAAAGTTGCGTAGCTATTATGATACAGACTTTGCGCTAAGTGTTTTTACATCATAATGCCACCTAAATTCCCAACAAAACTCCGCTGTAGACTACCGATTTTGTAAATGAGAAAAAATATAGAAGAAACATCATTTTATAACTGGACCATGTTTGCAGTGATGGCCCTGCCATTTAAATCAGTTCCTGTAGAATCCCAAATTTTTTGTTGTGTTTTCGCCCGTTCATTCCTTCTTTTCTTCCATTGATTCCAGAAATATTTACAAATAGTAAATAAGAAAACAATTATTGCTTGGGCATCTCATTTGGAAAGATAGAGAAATGAATAGGCCATTTTCAGTTTGTTGAGAAAAAAATCATGGAATTACAAGACGTAAAGGGTCCTTGTAGAATCTGAAATTAACTCCAGACTGGGGGTTTAAGGAAAGCCATAGAAAAGGAGAAGCTGTCTGCCCTGATGTAGAGTGAGGAAAGTAGCCATCAGGGGGCGCAAAGGAGGCCATCACCAGGCAGGTGCAAGATGATAGTGTCTAAAGGATCCTGTTGGTCCTGCAAAGTGATGTTTTTAAACGTCAAATGTCATACAGACAGAAAACGGATCAGACCATTTAGGAAATGGTGGCGTAAAGAAACTGCCCAGTTTAAGTAGAAGATACTGATTAGTAAGTGTTAATAAAGCAAGAGTCAGAAGGGGCATTTGGAATCTGAACATGAGGGAAACAGAAAAGGCAGTGAGCTACCATGGCACCCGGGCTCGCAGTCACCTGGATGGATGGTGATACAATTCACTGCTCCTGGGATCAGTCTCTGCACAGTGAAAAGGGAATGATGAGGTTGCCTTCCAGAGCACAGGCCCCCTCCTGGGCTTTCTCTTGGATGTATTCCCTTTCTTCTGGAGTGTTCCTCTAATATTTATTCCAAATATAGTCTCTGTGTTTCCAAGTCTGAGTCTTTTATGCTGAAAGATTTTTTTTTACCTTTTCATTTAAATATGAGTTTGGCTTGATATAAAACGCTGAGGTCCGCGTTCTTTTCCTGCAGCTTTCGAGAAAACCTTCATCTCGAATATGATATTGCTGTCAACATAGGCAGTGTCAGTTTGATTCCTAGTTCGTTGTATACAAACCAGAGGCAAAGGGTCATGTTTTCATTCTGGAGGATCCCAGATTCATTTCTTGTTTTCTGATTTTTTTGAAAATGCATTCAAAGGGGTTGAGGTGTGTTTTATTTTTGCCTTCCATGTGTAGTGCTGTGGGCCCATTCCCTAAGAATTTTTAATTGGTTAAGTCCCAAGAAAACGTGACTCGGTTTTTAAAATATTTGTCCTTCTAAGAACTATTTTTTCTTTACTTCTGAGATTTCGATTATACAGATGTCAACACGTCTTCTCTTGTCTACTATCCCCTATTAGATTTTAAATTGTACCGCTCACTTTGGATTCTGTGTCTCCCTCTCTCTCTGCTCCTCCCCTGCTCATGCTCTTTCTCTGTCTCAAAAATAAATAAAAACATGAAAAAAAATTAAATTGTACCGCTCATTCATCTTCTGGAACTTCTTCAGCCTACTCTTTCAGTGTCTTATTCACTTATTGCCTTAGCCCATCTTGCTATTGATCCCATCTACTGAGTTCTTTACTTAAAGTAGCATGCTTATCATACTCGGCACCTTCTTCGTGAACATCTGTTTCTGTTCTTCATGGATACATGCTCCCCTTTCATTTTCGTCAAAATCTATCTCTATTCCTTCAAAGATATTTATTATGATTGGGGTGTATTATGCAATTCGTAATCACTCTGGTCTCTTACTTGTGCCACCTCTGTGATGGGTTGTCTATTTTGGATTCTTTTTTTTGTTGCATACGTTCTGTAGATATCACAATATATATATATGATATATATATTATATATATATATCATATATATATTATATATATGA
The DNA here is from genome assembly GCF_023721935.1 of Panthera uncia. Taxonomy (NCBI): domain Eukaryota; kingdom Metazoa; phylum Chordata; class Mammalia; order Carnivora; family Felidae; genus Panthera; species Panthera uncia. The sequence goes on from NW_026057576.1 coordinate 72,367,714, forward strand.
TATGTATATCATATATATCATATATATTTTTTTTAATTCATAGCCTTTTGGAGTATCTACTATTTCCAGTTTGGGGTACCCAGAGAGGTGATCAAGTCTCAGGATCTAAGCATAGACTCTGGCCAGATTGTAAGTATAGAAGTATCCTTTGTTCATGAGACCTTCTGGTATGACATCGAGGACTCAGCTACTCTGTATCTTCCCTTCCTGCATGCACACAGATGGGCCATATGGGCCATACCAACATCCCATCTCCACCCTGGACCCTCCTTTTTTTAAAGAGGTGCCTTATGCATTTCAGGAAAGAAGAAAGAGGCAAGCTGTTTTTTTCTTTTTTTCCTATCCCTTTCCGTCCAAATGAGTTTCTATATCAATTTACCTTGCCGTCTCTTTTTGGCCTTCGGTCTTGGTTGCCATATGTCTCCCCTGGAGGTGACAGGGCTGAAATATTTCCTCTCAGGTCAAGGTGGAGGTAGAATGTGGGACAACTCGTGTTACTAACACTTCTTTCACACGCTGCTGTTATTTCCCTACTTGAGAACACTCCTGCCCCCTCCCTCACCCATGGCACAGTCTGGACTCCTTTCACCTTTGGCCTCTAAGAACTTCTGCATAGAATTATATGAACAATGAAAAGACTCACCCATGCCTCTTCCCGTGTCTGTGATCATTCCAGAGAGAGCTCAAGCAGCAACTGTGGGTTTACAACCTACTCCAGAACTGGACTCCTCACATCCTCTGTCTGGTCACCTGCTCTCTTACAACACTGGTGTCACCCTGTGGTCTGGCTGATATTTCAAGCAACCCTCTAAAATAAAGGCAGTTAAGTGTTTCTCTCTGTAAATGCTCTTCTCCATTGGGGATGTGATAATTGCATGTGATAATTATACTTGAAGTTTTTCGAAACAATTATCCAAGCCACTCAATTGTTTTACCTTAAAAGGCTGGAAAACTTTATACAAAAAGATTTTTGGGTAATGTTCTCTGCAAAAATATTGCATTTGGAATGAACTTCTCAGAGAACCAGGGTTAGTCACTTTTACATGTCTAGCATCTAACTCAGGTCCAAGGATATGATATAAGAAGGATGCTTTAATCACGTCCATTTTATTGAAATGCTGGAAAACCAAGGGGGAATGGTGCTTGGTTTAAGAACTGGGTCTAAGTCCCAGCTGATGAGCTAAGTCAGATGTTTGCTTTTGCTAAATATTAATTGTCCTAGGATAGAAGGATAATATTGACTTTAAAAATGTGATGCATTAATATGTATAAAGTTCTTAATAAGTACTGTTATTGATGCTTAATACATTTTCATCATACGGTAGCCATTACTTCTGTCATAGTAAGTATTGATTTTATTTCAGTATATGTACATTTACAAATCTGATTCTCCATGTACTGTATGAATCTCTGATTTGGCTTGTGTGATTCCACAATAATCTAATTGATCCTGAATACTGCTGCCAAATCCCTCTTTCTTAGAACCACTTTGATCATTTCACATTCCTATTCAAAGGCTTTGATGGTGTCATTTCCTATTATACATAGTCACAACTTTTCTGCTCAGCGTTCATGACTCACCATGACTTGGCTTCATTCTACATATCAGTGCTAGTCAAGATTCTTTGGTTACAAAAAAACAGAAAACCACTCGAGGAATTCCAAGCAAGGGTGGTCAGAATAGCAATTTTCATAGTGCAATAGCCCTTGCCATGAACATAAGATCTAAACCACAGTGCTCAGTGAGAACATTGCTGGGAAGAGGTTGGGAAACCAATCTCTTCTTGTGTTCCAGAAATGGCAGACTTTCTGCCTTCTCTGCTTCAGAGTTTCTTCCATTAGGGAATGACAGTGCATGGCCACCAATGTCCAATCAGTATGACTGCATAGGACCAACAATTCCCAACTACTAGCTACAGCCTCTGAATCTTTTCAAATGTGTCAACTGGATTCAGACAGGGCCATCCACCTCTGCTGGAGAAGTGACAGAGTTAGGGAGGAACCAGGTGGGTGGATTGTGCTTTTCAGGCATTGGCTGTTAATACCAACACTACAAAGATTAGAAATTATCTTTTTGTTACAGATTATCTCTATAAAGATTCTACATACAATGGAGTATCCAATAGAAGTTTCCAGGATACACCTTCTATGTTATTCAGTCATGTCTCTCCTGTAATCAGGAAGTAAACACATTCCAACCTTCCCCATTGTGTTTGCTCCCAACACCCAGGCTTTAACAAACAAGTAGCATCTTTCTCTTCTTTACTTCTACCAGCTTGCTAGGGTCTTAGACTGGGCATAGATACACGCTTAATAAGTGGGTAGATGAATGAATGAATACCAGTTGCCAGGATTTTTCCAGTTTCCACTGTTTCTCATTGCTGTGCATCCAGAAATTTATCTGTTTACTCCATAAAATTTGGCTCACAATGATGTAATTTTTGAAAAGGAGTTTCTTTAAGCCATCCGTACACTTCCTGTCATTTCATGTGTGCTAATCAGATCTTCTTTGGGTGTGACACATCCTAGGGCCGAAATTATATCTAATCTTCTACTATGTCTTAAAATCTCTTTTAACACTAAGATCATGGCTTATATACAACAAATGCCTGTTGGACCAGGCCAACATTTGGTCAAAACCAGACCAAACTAATTGGGAAAACTGGATTTGCTTTTATATTTTATGTAGGAATCGTGATACGAAAATCACTGGCAAAATCATAATTTTCTTATGTTGTTCTGAACAATCATTGCCCATTGTTCATTGTTCGAAAAATAACAACTCAATGATATCATGTGCCTCTGATCTTATTTAAAACTTTTCATAGCAAAGTGAAATTGAAGAATGATAATATACAGAAGTGAGACAATGACCTGGATTATAACTTCAGTTTTTAGCCAGCATGAGAATGTGAAAGTAGGACTTGAGCGAGCTCCGTTCAACATGTCAACATCAAGGGACTCAGTCAATACGCATCAGAGCCTTCAACAATATTATTGCCACAGCTATCAATGAAGAAGAAGCTCTAACAGCTCATGTTGTTAAATATCTTAAAAGTGATTGAAGAGAAGGTTTTGAATCATGTAGTCATAAGTCTGTAACAACAGCATCAATGCTTAGTGACCACCAACTATTTGTCAGGTATTCCATTAATTGCTATACATAGATTGTCTATTGTATCATCATAGCTATGGAAGGGTTTACTAATATTTTACCCCATGAAACTGAGGCTGAAGTTGTGCTAGTAATTTGCCCAAGGATGCAGCCAATCGGTGATGGATTTCTAATTCAAAGGTGTTTGGACTTTGTAATCTGCATTAGCTCCAGGCCAAACAGACAATTAAAAATCCCTGATGAAACTAAATAGGGTCTTCGGGGGCGGGGGGGGGGGGGGGTTGCTTGTTTCTTTTTGTAGAACACAGTTGATTTGGGGTACGTTTATCTTTCAAAATGTAAAAAGCGAAAATTATGTTGAACCCTTAGTAATTTTGAATGTGATTTATTGAGAAGACATTAAAACTAGATCATTAGCTCTTTGAGAAATATCAAACGTGGGAAGAAATTATTTTTAAATGAAGTTCTCTCTCTCCACTTTCTTTTATTGTTCAAAACTTTTATTGAACTTGATGGTTCATAGAACCATAAACTCTGAATCTTTGGTGTACTTATTATATAATTTTCTATAGTTTCAGAGGAGTTCCTTAATGCAAAAATGTCATTTGAATTCTAACTTCAAATAATTGCAGTGTGCCACACCATGGATGACTCATAACTTTTGCTAAGCCCAATGAAGCATAGATCCCCTTGCAATGGTAAGAGAGATACATGGTATTATGTTGTCTTATGTTTTCTTCTCTTTCTCTTAATGACTAAAGAAGTTGAAAAGCCTAATTTGGGAACCTGAAAATAGTTCTTAATTCATCTGATTCTCTTCTGGTGACTATGACATTTCCAGCTTGACTTTATAGTTTAACCTAAATCTTATTTATCTTTGCTTATAGTAGAATGAAGTGAGGGTCTATGGCTCTGGTGAGTGCCCTGGTCAAACTAAAGGATAAAGAGAAAATTCAGGTGCCTCAGTAAGCTTTTACCACACTGAGGTAGGAACTAGTGTTCTATCAACTCCAATGTACCCAGGGACTAGACAGGTGATGGGAAAGTGTGACAGACACTGACGTAAGCAGGTGACTCTTTTTTTTTAAATTTTTTTTTCAACGTTTTTTATTTATTTTTGGGACAGAGAGAGACAGAGCATGAACGGGGGAGGGTCAGTGAGAGAGGAACAGGCTCCAGGCTCCGAGCCATCAGCCCAGAGCCTGACGCGGGGCTCGAACTCACGGACCGCGAGATCGTGACCTGGCTGAAGTCGGACACTTAACCGACTGCGCCACCCAGGCGCCCCAGCAGGTGACTCTTAAACTGTGTGTTGCGTACCTTGTAGAATCTCAGAGAACTCCCCATGTGCAGTGACTATGTGTTATCCTCTCTCTGAGTATGGGTAGGAGTTTAACTTGCTTCCAACCAAGAGATTTTGGCAATGGTAGAAGGAGATACCATTATCCATGACAAAGAATTCTGCAGCTGTTCCAAGGTGCTTAATTAGTGGACTTCATGTTAATCAAAAGAGAGAGTATCCTGGGTGGGTTTGGCTTAATCAGGTGAGTCCTTCATATATGAGCGGAATCATATGGTATTTGTCTTTCTGCGACTTATTTTGCTTAGTATAATACACACTCTAGCTCCATCCACGTCGTAGCAAATGGCAAGATTCCTTTTTTTTCCCGATGACTGAATAATAGTATATAATATATTGTATATGTAATATATGCTATATGTATTATATATATACTATCTATAGTATATAATATGTATAATAATATATAATAATAAATATATATAATATATACTATATATATGATATATATATAGTATATATATAATATATACTATATATATATATGTATATATATATCATATATATACATATATATGTAACATATTTTTTATCCATTCATCAGTTGATGGTCATTTGGATTCTTTTCATAATTTAGCTATTGTTGATAATGCTGCTACAAACATCGGGGTGCATGAGCCCATTTGAATCAATATCAACTGCCTTTATTTATGCAGCCTGAAAGCCTAAAAGCCTGTTTGAAACTTAGAAATGGTGTGAGCCTACACCATTATTCTTATCTTCTCAGAAATATTTTCGTATAGGACTATATCAACATACTCCTGAAAAGACGGATTGTTCAACTTCCACACTGAACGTTGCATGGCGTTATACAGGTAACGTTCTTCCCCTAACTTTTCCAAGTCTTCCCAAGAATACCTCAACCTTTTTGGTTTTTTTTTTTTTTTGGTCGTCTCCACTGATCAATACCCTTGTCATCGTTTTGTGAATCCAAAAGAATAGATATTTGATATTTTTTAAATAAATACTGTTTGAGTGGTTTTATATGTTCAGGCACTATTCTAGGCCTAGGGACATAAAGTGGTTCCTGGGCCCATATGTGTAAGTGTAGCATACACAGAGGCTTTCAATTACAGGAAATAATTGAAAGAAGACATAATGTATGAGAGAGATGGGAAAGAAGAACGGAAGACCCTGGGAATTTTTATAAATGAAGAAATACACGAACAATCCTATTGCGTGTAAAAGCCAGCGCACTGAAAAAACAAAACAAAACAAAACAAAACAAAACAAAAGCAAAAATCATATATCAGTATTTTCTGTGTATTGCCAAAGTTTTAAATATTTAGCAATAATGGTTGGTAAGTATTAACTTGGGTAAATTTGAGACATATACACACGATTAAAAGCAACAATAGCATTATAGAAAGTCCTTATTTCAATTCTCAAACTATCCTAGGGAAAACTTTTTTTTTTCTTTTTTTCAAAATAAATTATCCCAAAATGATAGCCTGTGATTTTCCGTGTGCCTTAATGGATTTTGTCCAAAAATCTGTCAAGCTACAGCAGTCATCAATAAGGTCTTGCGGTTTTCGGGAGAGATCAAAGGAGCCTTTCATAACACATCAAACATGTATGTTTATAATATATCATAAACATTCAAATGGATGTGACCACGAGCTCCTTAATAAGGCTATATAGTAGACTTTAAGCCATTGGCTTCATTTTCACTTTTGATTTGAAACACTCTACCTTGGGTTCCTCTAAGCTGAACATTGTTTTTAATCTCGCTAGATCACTTGATTGGTTTCATCCTAATGCCCTGTTCATACCATATTTTGACCTTAGGCAGAGACCTCTGTGGATACCAGAGGGCTGAAGACATTGCGAGATTCTCAACCGATTTCCAGAATGCCATCAGCTTCATGGTAATTTTCAATTCTTATGCATGAATCTCATGGCAGGCCATAAATATATTTATTGGAAAGATGCAATTTACTTTTTTTTTTAAATAGTACAATATATGAATAAAGTTAAAGCATATGAGGCCTTGTAGTCAGGAAATTAACGTTCTTTTGTCCTATCAAAACCACACACACAAACTTGACAGAAATTTCTTATGAATTACTAATGGAGGTTTAATCCTGACAAGGCTTTATTTGTTCAAGAGTCAGCTCCTGGGTCTGGTTGCTCAGAAAGCCAATTATCAGAAAATATCGTCTTGCGGCTGTCATTCAGAGACAGACACGGAGGACAGTTTAGTTTGGTTTCAGGGCAGCTCCTGGGCCACAGCTGCTGGCCCAGGACCACTGGAAAAGCCTGCTTTGCGTACTGACCTTGTGGTAATTGAGGTTATGAAAAGGCTCTTGTTCTCAGAACTCTTGAATGAGCGCCTCTCCCAGAGGGACCCAGCAGGACCCTTGAGGCGGGCAGACCCCCTTGAAATCCTGGACTGTTCAGAATCTCAGGCGTAGGCCGGGCGAGGTCAGGTCAAGAAACAAATGTTAGGGATGGGTATCAGAAATGCCAGAGAGTAGCCCATTCATCTAAAATCCCCGATTCTGATTCTTTGCGTTGTTTTGCTGGATGTTCTCTTTCATCTGCTCTGCACCAAAAATAAGCACAGGAACTGAAATCTGTTAACACTTTAACCTGGGTGTCACATCAAACCTTCTCTTGCTGAGTTGTGGCCGTCCTACCATGAAAAGCCATGGGGTGGTGGCAGGGACCGATTTCTTTGGTGCAACAAACTGATGCGTGCATGGAAACTGACAGCTTTCTGTCGTCTGAGTTGGGCACCAAACCCAGCGCCTCAATCTTTCCTCTCCCACAGTGATTGTCATTCCTGTTCGGTGGGAATTAACAAGGAAGTGGTCAAGGAAAATAGGTCAAGGAAAATAGGGATAATTATCCCAATCAAATGAATTGCACAACAGCGTTTTTAGAAAAGCATCTCCCATCAATTAGTTGTGCTGTTACCTATGATTGATGTGATAAGTTTGTTTTTTTTTTTTAATTAGTAACAACAATTACCAAGAAGGAAAATTATTGATAGCTCAGTGGGTTTTAAAGGTCAAGATTAAACATGCTGGGTTTTAAGTATGATATAAAAGATAATAGCTTTTATTTATGTATTTATTAAATAGTCTTTTATTTATGTATTACGCAAATGAAGAGTAAACATTTGTAATTATTATCTGGCAGGTAGTTGTTTTATATTTTCAATTAAAGTGTGAGTATATGTGTGCACAGTTAAAAAAAAAAGGAGCCAGTTGTTGTTTTTTGTTTTTTTTTTTTAATTTATTCGACAAATATTTATGGTGCTTCTTTTTTTTTTTTAATGTTTATTTATTTTTGAGACAGAGACAGAGCATGAACGGGGGAAGGGCAGAGAGAGGGGGAGACACGGAATCGGAAGCAGATTCCAGGCGCCGAGCCATCAGCCCAGAGCCTGACGTGGGGCTCGAACTCACGCACCGCGAGATCGTGACCTGAGTCGAAGTTGGATGTTTAACCGACTGAGCCACCCAGGTGCCCCTTTATGGTGCTTCTTAATTATGTTCTGGGAAGGATGGTAAAGGCCAGAGATACAGTGGTTAGGAAAGATGACAGTCAATGCCATGACAGGGCTTACAGTCCGGTACTGCTCATTTTCTAGTGGAACTTGAATAGAGTGAAATGTGCAAGACTACGCTGTAGTTTTCAAGATCTGAGAAGTTGATACCCATCCACAATAAAGAATTCTGTGATAAAAGGAGTAACAAAACGTTTTCCAATTCTCTTCTGAAGTAGTTTGAACCCTTGGAACAATATCTCAGCCAACAAGGTCACACTTCTAACAGGGGAATTGTAGTAAAATAGAAGTTCTAGTCACCACATTTATTTCTCGTTTCTCATTTCTTTTGATACCTCTGTGGTCAAGGCACGCGTGCATTAAGTTGGCCACTTTGATAACCTTTTCACATGGCTCCCTGGAGAAGCTTAGTATCAGCTAAGGTTTTCGTATAAAATTCTGTCAAGAACTGGTAGACTTTGTGCGAGTCTAAGTTAAAGCTGAGCTCAAATGATGACTTAATGCTTCTAGTGAATTTTTATCCAATGTTAAAATAATGCTTCTAAGAGTGAAGTAAGTGGTATAAAACAATTTTAGTCCAGTGATCAGTTTAATGGGGTTGGTGGCAAAAGTGTTTGTGGGTGTCACATTGTTGTGTGATTCACTTTCCTTTGACATGAGTTTTTCATGATAATGCATAATTCACGTCCAGATAGTTCTACTATTTTGAAATTAAGTAAACGTATATATGATCGTAGTTAACTACGTGGAGAGGGTAAATGGGGGAAGGTAGATGATTGGTAGTTGGTGGGTTGAGAATGTAGAATGTGTAGTAATATTGCTTGGAAAATAGATAATTCAAATAACCTATATTATGACATTATTATTATTATTATTATTTACTATTTCTTTATTTTTGAGAGAGAGGGTGGGGGCAGAGGGAGACAGAAGATCCGAAGCAGGATCTCCACTCTCAGCGTAGACCAAGGCTCGAACTCACTAACTGTGAGACCATGACCTCAGCCAAAGTCAGATGCTTCACCAACTGAGTCACCCAGGTGGCCCCTATCTTATGACTTTAAAATAGCACAATGCACAGTCAATTTAGACGGTTACAGAATCTAATTTGTTTTTCACTTATGAGTTAATTCAAACAATGTACCCAAAAATCTAATGAGAAAATAAAATATTGTACAGAAACTACAATAGGATTTCCAAATGGTTAAAGTCTAAATCAGCTTTCTTTCTTTTTTTTTTCAAATTTTTTTAAAGTTTTTTTTTTAGAGAGAGAGAGAAAGAGAGAGAGTGCCCAGAAGCAGGGGAGGGGCAGAGAGAGAGGGAGAGAGAGAATCCGAAGCAGGCTCCATGCTGTCAATGCAGAGCTCGATGCAGGGCTTGATCCCATGAACCAAATCAACTGTGAGATCATGACCTGAGCTGAAATCAAGAGTCGGAGGCTCAACCGACTGAGCTACCAAGGTAACCCTAAGTTTATTTCATGTATACTTTCTCTCATTTCTACTTTGTGAAGGTTAACTGTAGTACAGTTAATGGATGAATCCTTTGCTGTTATTTATTATGAAATGTCTTCCCTCTACAGTTATCCCCTACTTCTCAAAAGTTTGTGTTACTCTACTTTGCTTCTATGAAAGACCTACGTTAGTTCCTGGTTTTACTAACTGAAAGAAACCAAAAGGGATTTTCGCCCTTACAGAAAAGGCGAAAAAATGCGTTTGGACTTTGTTTGGCAGGGAGCCCTGGAGGCAGCTCACCCCCAGCAGCGAGAGTGGTGCCACCAAGCACCTTTCCTTGGAACTACACTCAGCGTCTCAGCATTAAGCTGGGTGTCTTTGAACCTTGTGCGAGCATCTGTGCTTTATCACAATTCGTTTTGTGTGTCCATCAGCAAGATGTGTCCTAAGGTATCAGAAAAGCCTAGGAGAGGTGATTTTGGGGGTCTCGGAATGCTCAGTATTCTTCTATATAAATGAACGATAAATGTTCCTTTACTTTCATTTTGTCTTACAAAAGATTTTATAGCAATGCTCTGTTTTCAGATACTGCAGGGAAGCTGTATTGTTATTTAATTATGTCTGACGTTAAAAGCAGATACCAGCTGATTATGACTGATTTTCGACTTATGTATCAGATCTATAGATGTTGGAAGATGGTTTGCTTTTTGATAAAAAGCAGAGAGACGCATGGGAAAATCCTGTTTAAGGTTCTGTTGCCGTATTTGTCTACTGAGCTCACTAGGATTGCTTACATAACTCCTTCCCACCTCTGTGGAATAACAATCTGGAATACCATCTCCCTTCAACAGAAAACAGGTAGCTTTCACATCGCGAGTCTTATATACAGATTTTTGAATACCTCAAATCGTAAACCCCCAAGAATTCTGTCCTTCACTCACTGTTATATCTGAGTTACACATGGAGATTGAGGTATTGAAAATGTTGACTTGGTGTTTACATAAATGGATTATTTTTACCATTTCAGTGCCCTTTCACACCACCACCAATTAGTAAGCGCTTCTTAGATTAGAATGTGAATGAACACAATAGAAAAGTATAAGTTGAACATGAGACTGTCATTCAGTCTTTTGAAAACATCTGTATCCTATCACACTGGCATCCAATAAATGGAGAAGACATTGAAGCCTCAAGGAAGGACCCTGCATTGACCAGTGGAAGAAAACTGATCTCAGAGTTTCTTGATAGGAGTTACATTTCCCCTGTACTTTGTTGGTCCTTCCAATGGATTGGTTCAGGTATTAGTTCTAGAAGGTTTTCTGAGATTGAGATGTAAATATTAGTTCTGTTCTACTGTTTTGTTCTTACTCCCCAGGCATGCCAATTATAGGCATAGTATTTCTCCTTTGGCAGTCTTTTATTTTCACATCTTTCTCCTTAAACTTCTGGAATCTTTTTTTTTTTCCCCTTTCACATTCTTACTTGGTTGTTTTCCTACTTTTCTTCAAAGATCATTTGAAAATTATCTTTTGAGTATGTTCCCTTGAGTGTCTTGACATTTAGTTATTTCTGAGTTAATTTTGTCTCTTCTTGTGCATTTCTTCTAAGTTCAGTAAGTTCTTATTTTTCTTAAGTTAGTGTCCTTTCCTTTCAGTTTTGAATTTATAAGTTTGTTTATAATATTTTTGAGAGAGAGAAAGAGACAGAGCATGAGCAGGGGAGAGGGAGGGTCAGGGTAAAGAGAGAGGGAGACACGGAATCTGAACCAGGCTCCACGCTCTGAACTGTCAGCATAGATCCTGACATGGGGCTCGAACTCCTGAACCGTGAGATCATGACCTGAGCTGAAGTCGGATGCTCAACCAACTGAGTCACCCAGGCACCCCTTGAATTTCTACTCAAGGTGGTTTTCATATCCCTGAATGCACTTTTGAGAAGATTTAATTTAGTTTGGATTATAGCCTGACAGTTTTCCTCTGCTTCAAGACTTATTGTTTGGGGGGGGGGGGTGGCAATTTTCATCAGTTGATGTGTGTTCAACATAATTTTCTGATTATTTGTAACAAACATGTAGGGCTTTACTATTTTTCCCCATTCACTTTTGTTATTGGTGTGGTTGATAAGACCTCTATTTCAATGATATCCTCTTCTGTTAGCATAGCAAAATCCTGATCCTTAATGGATTTGTGTGTGTGTGTGTGTGTGTGTGTGTGTGTGTGTTGGTGGTGCATTTGGGTAGTTGCACAATTTTGAATTAGGATTGTTTACTTTGTTTTATTTGTCACTGAGGGCCACCTATTTCCCTTTTATTGCTTCTTTTCATTTTCACCTCATTTTCACCATTTGGTAAAAGGTGGCTCACTCTTTCCTCTTTGCCGTCTTCTCCCCGGAGAGACAGAGACAATGAAAACTCCCCCCTTGGACGGCCATCTTTTAGGTCCTTTGCCTGTACACTGTGCTTTGGGGTCTCAGAACATCCTTCCTCCTTCAGCATGTTCAGGGTCAGAGGGGACTCATTATTTCATGTCTGCTTCCCTCCAGTTGCCCATACCTCTTCTCTCCTTGCCAATTTCTCTTCTGTCTGCCTTGCTTGCCTCAGAGCTTGGCGGTGGAGTGTAGGGCTTGCCCACTGGGCTTCAGGTCCCATGCACGGTTACTTTTTGGTATGTATAACTCATTTTATATATATATAGAGAGAGAGGAGTGCCTGGGTGGCTCAGTTGTTTGAGTGTCTGACTTCAGCTCAGGTCATGATCTCAGGGTTCATGAGTTCGAGCTCCGCGACTGGCTCTGTGCTCACAGCTCGGAGCCTGGAGCCTGCTTGGGATTCTGTCTCCCCTCCCCCTCAAATACACACATACATACATACTTACATACATGCTTTTGGTCCTCTGTCATTTTCTTCATCTATACCTACCACGTCACCCGTTTCTTAACTCTTACTAGTTTTTCCTTATTTCTTTAAGTTATCATATAAAACTCATTGGGGAAATAAAAAGAGAATTAAAATATTTAACTACCCACCAAAGAATGGAAGAATATCAATTTAGGCCTTTTATATAACAACAACAACAAAAGAAGTGTCCCAACGCTTACCCTGTTTATCACCAGGTTTTTACACTTAACAATGTATTTTGGGACATCTCTCCTTATAGCTAAATGGAATCAGTTTTATAACGCCATATTAGAAAATTCTAATTTTGAAAACTAATTTCTTTTTGGTTGGTTTTGTTTTGTACCCTTGCAAAAAGTTATATATAAAAAAAGAAGACTCTAACAGCAAGTAATATGCTTTATTAATCCCAGTGGACACATTCCTTAAAGTGTTATGAACACAAATAATCACTTACTAAAAATATTTATTGTACTCGGTCAAAATGCCCTCTGAAAAGTCAACATAATTTATGCTTTAATAGGTATTAGGGAAAAATGAGCATTTATTTGCCTGAAATCCTAATGGCACTAAATATTGTGTATTTTAAGTTCAATTTTGCAGAGGTGTTAGACAAACATTTTATGTATGGAGTGTCTTAATTTATATTTCTTGAATAATTGAATATACCCTTCTGTATCCGTTATGGGGTCTTTTGTTATTTTCTTTTGTGAGTCACATGCTCATATTTTTGAATTTCTGTTATAATTGTTTTTTCCTAATTCTGAAAATGTTTATGTATTAGTTATATAACTAATATATCTTTTTAAGCTTATTTATTTACTTTGAGAGGGAGAGAGAGAGAGAGAGCATATGCAGGGCGGGGGGCAGGGGGAGAGGGAGAGACAGAATCCCAAGCAGGCTCCACACTGTCGGCACAGAGCCCAACACGGGGCTCAATCTCACTAACGGTGAGATCATGACCTGAGCTGAAATCAAGAGTCAGACACAACTGACTGAGCCACCCAGGCACCCCTATAACTCACATGTTGATCCTTGTTATTTTTCTTTAGGTTGTTTGATAATTTTTGAAATGTTGATTATGATGATTTTGCCAGACAAGAGTTTTTAAACAGCAGAATGTATCAATATTCATGTTTTAGCCTATGGCATTGTGTTTAGATATACACTAGCTTTCTAAAGCAGTATGGTGTATGAGCTAGCTTGGGGGGGTTCAGTCGGTTGAATGTCCGACTTTGTCTCTCAGGTCATGATCTCAAACGGTTTGTGAATCCAAGCCCCGTGTCAGGCTCTGTGCTGACAGCTCAGAGCCTGGAGGCTGCTTCAGATTCTGTGTCCCTCTCTCTCTGCCCGTCCCCAACTTGTCCTCTGTCTCTCTGTCTCTCTCAAAAATAAACAAACATTAAAAATATTTTTAATGTGGTTTAAGTTAAATATACTTGCAATCAAAGTTATAGAATGCTATGAACGAAGCACTGTGTGTCTCTAAACAAATATAGGGAAAGAGGAAAAAAATACGGAGTGATAATCATTCTATTTTTCAATCTCTTCCTTCTGTTCCATTTTGTCTGTTTCAAATGCTTTATTTCTTTTTTTAAAAACAGGAAATACAAGTATATATATGTGTGTGTGTGTGTGTGTGTATTTATACAATATAGACGCATATGTATGTAACACATATGAAAATCAAACGGAGGTTCAGAGAGAGAAAACAGTGTGATGAGAATGGGGGATGCAGGGGGAGGTGGGGGAGGCAGGGGCAGAAAGGAAACCTCATTGGCAACTTTTTAGATCATCTTCAAAATACTCCAAACATATCATCTTCGTTTTTGTTAAGCAAAGAAAACAAACACTTCCCCTTTCCCCCCTCCTGCCTGATATCGGTTTATTTTAAAAAGGCAATGCAGGAAATTATGAATGAGAAGATAATACGCTGGCTTTCAGCCGCCTCGGTGAAACATGCATACTGCCAACATTTTTGTCACCAATAATTCTCCCATAAACATGGGTCTCTCCTCTCATTATGCAAGCTGTCATGCTTTATTGAACCACATAATTTCACCTAATTAAAATAAGCAGTATGTAGATGCCTCCCCCACTTTTTTTCCGTGGCTGGACAAAAGCCAGTAACGATATTTAGAGTACCCTAAGTGGACACCATATTAAATATTCATTTTGGTGCTCCGCTGGACGATCAGATAGAACTCCTGCTGCTCTTAAATATTAATATTCATTTTATTTATCAGATCTAAAAACCCTGCACTTGTAAAGAGACAGAATGCGTTCGGTCCGTGGAGATGTTGGTAATGGTGGCAACGTGGGGATAAGCTGGTTTCCTCAAGTCAAGTTTGTGGTGCGACCCTTGACAAAGCGCTTGGACGCGATTCGCTTCTAAACTGCTTAATTTATTTCAACTCGTACAAGTTTTGTGTAGGCAGCCTGTCGGGTATGTGAACAGATGTTTCTCAGTGTTTTTCTTCTCCATACAAAAACATAAATAAAAACAGGGGGTCTTTAGCCTTATCGGTCATCGTGCTGGAATTGTGCGACAGCTCCCCAGTGGAGACTCAGAAAAGACCCCCAAATACAGGTCAGCAGAGGTGCTATTTGATCCACAGCTGGAAGGAACTCAGGTGCCCCTAGTCCAACGTAAGGCGTCAACTTAAGACATTACAACGAAACAAAGGTCACCTTTCTCTGTGCTTCACATCAATGTGATCGTCTATGGGAGGGAAAATACTACGCAAAACATGCTCCCAGAGTTGAAAAAGGCCAAGACCCGTAGCCTCACACCTAATGAGAATTCGGTGACCTTGACTGTCCCCTGAGGTGCATCCGGTTTTGCGGAAAGCCTTAGCGGTGTCCTGAGTCACCGGTAAACTCGACATAGGGCAGCACTATGAGAGGAGAGTGATCACAGCCGCAGGTTACTGTCATATTAAAAAGAGATAGTTGTGTGAAGTCAGCTTACAATTTAACATATCAACACCTTTTGATTCCATTTGTTCACTTCTATTAACAGTTCTTACCTTGCAACTGAATCTCATTTTCAGACAGACTTAAGATCACGCTGAATCCCATTTGCACAGATGGGTAGGCAGACAGGAAAGCAGGAAGCTTACAGATACCAGAAGGGCTGCACTGAGCCCCAGCCATCACCCCCAACGGGAGACAGAGGGGCAACAGTGGCCCCCACAAAGATTTCCCTTACCTGGGTGACCGCTGCCCTCCCCTCCCCCCTGGGGTGTTGCGTTAGGTTGACTTCCCCATAAGCTCAATAATGATGGATACGAAGTGTTATCCAGTAGATAACATGTGCTGGGAGACCCGCTCACACCTTCCTCTGACCTTTTAGACACGTTTTTGTAGAAAACGTTTCCAATCCACGTGATTTAGCCATCTGACCCTTGTATTTGGTACTTTGTCATGGCTATTCTTTTCCGCTAAATGCTCCTTTGGAAGTAGGTAACATTCCCCAAAGCCATGGTATCCACAGTGGGTTTATATTCTTTAAGTCTGTGTATATGTTAATTATAGCAAAATGGAAGAAGGTTCTGTACGGCAGGAGGAATTGTTGAATGCCTCGGTGAAGGAACCTCATATATAAAGAAAGTGTCAGTTTGTACAACAGAAGATAAATCCGCTCTCACTCTCCCCCCTCCCCACCATTTTTGCAGAGGATAACATGCCCACTGTTGTCACGCTGTAATGCAAAGCAGACTTTAATGGCAGTTTTGAACCATCTATTAGCTATTCAGACGTTTTCTGTCGTGCCCACTTCTGAAACTACCAACGGCGTGATGCTGAGAGTAATTATTTCCTGCTTCATCTGTTCCATAAAACAGCAAGAAGCAGGGTTCCTAACCGACCAAAACTTCCTACGATGTAGGACAGGTCACTTTGCCGGCAACTTAGATTTTTTGACGATGATCAAGTTGATCTGTCCCAGGGGGAGGTAATGCTTTCTAACCCTGTATTTGTCAATGTCGTTTTCCGTTTTAAACCTGATTTCGTGTACCTCTAGCGACTTTCGTAATCGTTTCCTTTCCTGAAGAGAGCGGGGATGCGAGAGGGAAAATTGATGTGGGTTCTGGAAGTATTAGCACAAAATAATCACAAGAGGGTGAGAAGTAGAAGATAAACTGGAACTTCCAAACAAAAATTTACTTCATGACATTTTGCTGAATCTACGGTGCTGTTTTATTTAATTAATTAATTGATCAATTAGACAGAGAGAGAGCTCTTGGGCTAGCAGCCAAATATAAGGGAGCTATCATTTTTCCTTTGGATAAAGGTACCGACGCCTGGAGGAAGATATATAACAGTCAGTGACAGACCTAAAACCCAACCTGTTACAGAGGGAAAAGAAAGGAAGGGTACTAGGTTTCTTTTGCTGCCGTTAGAAATGTTTTTCCTACCAATTCTGGAGATCGAAAGTCTGAAGTCCTTCCACCTGGCTCAAATCAAGGTGTGGGCAGGACTGTGCCACTTTTGGAGGCTCAAGGGGGAGAATTGGTTCCCTTACCTTTCCAGAGGTTTAAAATAAACTAAAAAAAAAAAAAAAAATTAAGTGTATTTATTTGAGAGAGAGCACGTGCATGCACAGGGGAGGGACAGAGAGAGAGGAAGAGAGAGATTCCCAAGCAGGCTCTGTGCGGTCAGGGCAGACCCTACGTGGAGCTTGAACTCATGAAGGATGAGATCAGGGACCTGAGCTGAAACCAAGAGCCCCACCCTGAATGGACTGAACCACTGGATGCCAAGAGCCCCACCCTGAATGGACTGAACCACTGGCCCCACCTTTCCAGATTTTGGCACTGCGGGGCTCTTCTCGTGGCCCCTTTTCTCCTCCTTCTCAGCCAGTGGGGTGATGTTTTACTCCTTCAAATGCTTCTCAGGCTACAAATTCTCCAGCTCTCTTTCTTGTGCCTCCACCCTACACTTTATTTATTTATTTATTTAATTTTGTAAGATTTATTTTTGAGAGAGAGAGTGAGAGAGCATGAGCACAGAATCCGAAGCAGGCTCCAGGCTCTGAGCTGTCAGCACAGAGGGCCACAGGGGGTGGGGGTGAGGGGGGTGGGAGGTGGGCTTGAACTCTGGAGCCTTGAGTTCATGACCTGAGCTGAAGTCCAACGCTTACCCGACTGACCACCCAGGCACCCCCTCCATCCTCCTCTTTAAAGGGCCCCAAGGATTGGGTCCACCTGGGTTCTTCAGAATCATCTTCCTATCTTAGTTTAGTTAATTAGCAATGCCAGTTCTATCTGTAGCCTTAATACTGCTATGTCCTGTGATATAATTTATTCACGGATTCCAGAAATTAGGATTACTGTGCCACATAGCGAGTAAACTTGAAGGGTTCCCTGCAGCATCCCTCAGACCCTTCCAGGCATGGTTGAGATTCCCCAAGGAACACACGCTGAGATGTTGAGGTTTGAGGCCAGGGGGCTTCCTGGGAAACATATTCAGAAGCATGATCTTCCAAGGCTCGAAGCAAGGTTGGGCAGAAGGTGAGGGTCAACTTCAAAGTGGTTGGAACACAGGACACACAAGAGTCAAAACAGAGCGGGAGCGCTGGGCTCGGGAGACCCCCTCCCACCTGGGGTGGGGGCGGGGTGGAGGGAGGGAGGGGAGGTGGTGGCGGCCTGGCGCCACTTTACCCTCCCCTATTCTCTGCAATGCCCAGTCCCCTAAATGCAGAGTGGCTCAGGGACAGGCAAACAGAATGGAACACTGAGCTCCCTGAGAGCAATTCCTGGAGACAGTGTCACCTTTGGTCCATCAGCAGCTGGTACGACCGGGCTCGTCCCAAAGGGGTCATCAGACAGCTCTAAGCTGATTGGACGGAGGCCAGTCTGCAGACACGACAGGCTAAGAATACGGAGCCCTGATTACCTCCACTCCAGATCATTCCCTGGGAGGACGTTCCACAATGGGAGAGGGAAGTGGGGAAGAGCAGTCTACGGAGACCACCCAAGGATCCAGAGCAACGGCTCAGAGGTTTGTCCGGGGAGGAAGGTTGGAAGGCCCTAGGAACCGAGAGCCCCAAAATCCTCCAGGAAGGGATTGACTCTTTGACACAGCCCAGCTGGGGGCACTTCATACCTAATGGCGCATTTGCAAATGACGGAAATTTTAATGACAAGTGTAATCATATTACAACACGAAGATAAACCACAGGACGGCCAGTTTATCAAGGAGAACCAGCGGAAACAATAGAGCAATCAGCCAACAATTCGGTAGCCTAGGCAGGCTAACAGCAGGCTGTGATCCCAGAGGCGGAAAACGTCCCAGGAGGTTGGAAAGAGACAGAGAGAGCCACCTGTATACAGCTGTAAATTAGGGCTCCAAATGCCCTAGTTTTGTGGTCCTTTCTCAGGTTAGATGCCAGAGTTCTGTCTCAGCTTCCCCCACCAGCACCTGGCTCCTGTGGTTCCCCCTCAAGTTAAATCCCTCCTAAAACTTCGCATTGTTTCTTTCATTAAGTGGTGGTAAAATATAAACCATTGAAAGGGTTTTTAATCCTTTTTAGGTATACCCTTCAGGGGCATTACTTGTATTCCCATCATTGTGTAGAATATGAAATGGTCATCCCCAAACTTCAGATTAAAAACCTGTTAGCATGAATCCCTCACACACCCTTTTAGAAATTTAGTCGAGCATTTGAAGTCTCATCGTCCACTCGCAATGCTTTGTCTAAATTATATGTCTAAAACCACACGTGCACATGCGTCTACGTTGCATGCAATGGAAATGCGATTGTGTACATTTTCTTTAAATTCACATAGTATATTTTACAAAAAGAAATTCTGTAGATCATGAGCTAAGAAGATACCACTTCCCGTTCAACTCCCTCTGATCTCACTACTAGACGGGCTTTGAGGTCTCCAGTGAACTTGTATTGACGTTTATTGACAGCTTCCTCTGTGGCTGCCTCTTGATGTATAATCCATTTATAAGCCCTGGGAAGTAGATGCGTCTCAGACGAAAACCCCATTTAACAGATGAGGAGTCTGAGGCACCGAAGTTGAATTAAGCTGCCCAAGGTCACACGGTTATGAATGGGCCCATCGAGGCTTTGGTCCCAAGCACTAGCTCTCCTGCAGCCTATCTCATTACCAGCCCGTAAGAGCTCCAATCGTGGTGGGACTATCCCGCCTGCCACCTTGTTTGATTTTTTATTCTCTTTAAATATAGATAACTACTTATCTATTTCAAACGGATGTTCTTTTGGTTGTTTTTTGGTAGCATTTCGAAAATATACTAAAAACTGTTGTATAACATGAATGATGTGAGAAGGGAGAGGAAACGTCCTCAGGTGGTCTCCCGATGAAGTATTACTCATTTTTTTTTTGAAAGTTTATTTCTTTTGAGAGAAAGAGAGAGTGTTCATGCATGTGGGAGAGGGGTAGAGAGGGAGGGAGAGAGAGAGAATCCCAAGCAGGCTCCATGCTCAGTGCATGGCCTGACACAGGGCTCGAACCCACGACCCAGGGCTCAAACCCATGACCCAGGGATCATGACCTGAGCCGAAACCAAGAGTCAGATGCTTAACGGACTGAGCTACCCAAGCACCCCTTACTCGATTTTTAAATGCTCAAATGCTAACTTAAAATGTTACAATTTTGCTCCATACTTCAAACATTCAAACCTTTAGTTCTTACCTTGGACAAAAGGACACAATTCAATTGCAGAAAATAGAGAAAGTGATTCATTTTGATATTGACTGATGAAAAAACTGCTATCGCCCTTTATCCCCAGTAAGAATTACTGTGTGTTCTTTTTGGGGTTTTGAGGAAAATGATTTAAGATGATACGGTATTTCATTTAAAAAATATTGGATATTGGGGCGCCTGGGTGGCTCAGTTGGTTGAGCGTCCAGCTGCCGCCCAGGTCATGATCTCACGGTCCATGAGTTCGAGCCCCGCGTCGGGCTCTGTGCTGACAGCTCAGAGCCTGGAGCCTGCTTCGGATTCTGTGTCTCCCTCTCTCTCTGCCCCTCTCCCACTCATGCTCTGTCTCTCTCTGTCTCAAAAATAAATAAACATTTAAAACATGTTTAAAAAATATTGGATATATATGATAACCGTAGTTTATGCCACAGATCAAATCTTAAAATATATTTTAACTCCTATATTTTTATGAATACATCATAAGAAACTTCCAACCTATTTCTACTTGTATCAGCCATTTAATGACATATTTTATTTGTATATATTTGCATGTATATTTCATAACCTATTTTGAGGGGCGTGGGATATATCTTTACTGTGAATTTAGGTTCTTTATACTATAGTTGAATAAGTTGATCGGTCACTAATGAAGTCCTCTCGAATGGTTTCTTTTATGGAAATTAACTCTCTTTTGACTTTATTTTTACTCTATTTTCACATATCTCATTAGCATTGTAATCATGCCTATACACTTTAAAAATATTGAATTTCAGATGCCAGACCTATGCATTAGGGATAGATGAGAAGGAGAAGATCACACATCCAAGCAGTATAATATAGCATCACTAAGGCAAGAGGAAGGATCTAGAGAAGAGTTTAGAGGGATGAATATTCTACATGTGTTGAGAAGTCATTTCTTCCCCACTCAACTGGCCTTTTCTGTGGAGTAGGGCCAATGCCATGTTCTGTTGCTACCTCCTTTGACAGGTGGCTGTGAAGAAAATACCCAAACCACAAATGATACTTGCGTTACTGTTCTATGTCTGAGTAACAAAAGGAAAACAGTCTGAAAGTTCCCCTCACGATTAGACGGGGTTTCCAAAAGGCCCCAGTGATATCACTCATAGTGGGTACCCAAGAGAAAAGAAAACACATGTCTACACAGAAACTCCTACGATATTCATTAGAGCCAAAAGGTGGAAACAACTTAAATGTCCTTCAACAGATGAATGGTTAGATATGTGATATGTACATGACATGGAACATTATAACGAATGAAATACACCTGCTACAACATGGATGAACCATGAAGACGTCACGCTGAGTGAAAGAAACCAGTCACAAAGACCCACATGCTCTATGATTTCATTCCTATGAAGGTTTGAAACAGAAGAATATAAAGACAGAAAGTAGATGAGCAGTGGTCTAGGGCTGGGGGAAGGAAGGGGAGAGAAGGGTGATGGTTAAAGCATACAGATTTTTTTCCTCAGGTGATGAAAATGTTCCAAAAATGAGTCTGGTAATGGCCGTAGGGAGTTGATAAAATACCACTGAAATCTGTACTTTAAAGGAGTAAATTTTATGATATGTGAATTATATCATAATAAAGCTATGTCATTAAAAAATTGAATTTCATAATTTACATATAGGCATAGAAAAAGTATTGGCAGGTTTTGGATAAAAATCTTAACGCCGAAGGGCACCGGGGTGGCTTAGCTGGTTAAGTGTCTGACTTGGGCTCAGGTCATGATCTCACAGTTTGTGACCTCGAGCCTTGTGTCAGGCTCTGTGCTGTCAGTGTGGGTCCCGCCTCGGATCCTCTGTCTGCCTTTCTCTCTGCCCCTCTCCTCTCCTCTCAAAAATAAACAAACAGAAAAAAAAAACATGCATTAACATTGGCTCATCTCTGAGCCTCAGAGTTACTGTTGATTTCTACCTCTCACTTTGTGCTTCCAAATTTGCTACTATACTTGTATACACATACTTGTTTGTATGTATATATGTACATATTTATTAATACTTGCTCTGATTTTTTAAATACCATTTTTATATTATATTGGATTCCAGTAACTATAAATGTCATGGGAATTACTGATCAAGATCTGACATGACATAAAGCTAAGTTCTGATGGGAAAAAGATGATACAAGCCTTTTGAGAACACATGGTGGGGAAAAATAGAGGTTATGGTACCACAGCTGTGGGGTATGCATATGCCCTACTTGGGGTGTGCATGTCTGGAGAAAAAAAATTCATTATCTGACTATATTAACTCTGGCAGATCTTGCTTTTTACTTGTCTCCACATAATGCTCAAATGTAGATATTGCACTCCAGCGTTCGTCTAAGATCACAGAATGAAGTTACCCATTGTGTGAAAGTATCGAGAATTACAGCTTATAAATAAGTATCCTTGTGGATTTGCTTTTGTTTATAGCTATTGTCTTTTCATAGTAAGCATGGCCAAGTGAAACACAACCACTAGCTGAGTGCTCACTTTGCACAATCTGTAATATTTCTAAAAGCAACCTGAGGACTGAGTATAGGGAAAAATGTTACTTTTTTCCTGGGTTTTATGACTAAAAACTGAAGAACAAATACATTAATGCATTGGGTTGGATTGTACAAAATTGCCATTGTACATGATAGAAACAGCGAGCTAGTGGCAATTTCATAGGACTCAACTTAATGTAAATATGATTAATGTATAGTTTCCCCGAAGGAAATATTTTAGTTTTAGATCCTTTCATTCGATTAATATTATTAGGGCAAACACTGGTCTTTTAATTATTCACTCAGACATTCTGCTTCTTTACCCTTTGACAGCTATTTTTTATGCACAAAATATCATAATCAGCTTGATGCACTCTCACTGTTGCATGAATTAATCCCTGCAAAAGCTAATTACTTTCTTAAGTATAGAAGTACCTAAAATTAATTTTAACTAGTACAGCTGTATCTCTGACCTCTCGCCCAACTTGTAAAGAAGGAAGAGATGTAATTTTCAATAGGACTCCTGGCTATTCTCAAACTAATTCCTTTGAAATCAACATGTAATTGTTGGATATCCACAGAGCACAGCTACCGTGAAAGGCACAAAGACAAAACTCATTGCCAATCATCAGTCCAGCAGAGAATTAGACACGTTAGCACCAAAGATCGACAAAGCGCAGGTACACAATGCATGTATACAATAAAGTGCAATACAACACATCAGGGAACAAAGGGGTTGTTAGAGGTAGATTAATCTGTCCTTAGCACATTGTTGAAGTTAATGAAGGTAAGCTTATTTTTAGGGATCCGTCATTGGGTGGAGTCCCAACAATGAAAGGAGCTATTTAACTAGAAATTGTTGGATTCTAGGCTGTCTTTCCGGTCATCTTACCCCCTCATCTGTTGCCTTTCCTTTGGGTGACGGTGGAGTGGCCTGGGGCATTAGCAGGGGGTCTGCTGGGAAGACGGTGAGTCAGGTGTACATTTAGTATGAGTTTTGCGGAATAGTTATGTTGTTTACAGTTACTTCCATATGGAATTGACTCAGGCTAGGCATTCTTGGGTAGAAAAGGATTCTTCTGTCACTGTGCATTACACCCAGGGTCATGACACCCTCTTGCCAGGTACAATTGTATCACAATATCAAGGTATCTTCAAGCATGTACCCCCAAAAGTGTCTATCTCTAAATTTGAAATGTTTAGAGAGAGAGTCTAGTCTATGGAACATTCTTCAAAGTAGTCCAACTCATATATGAAAAAAAAAAAAGTAGATGGAACTTCCTCAGATTTGATAATCCTATGATTTTTCATAATAGTAACAAGTTTTTAGACAGAAGTAAGTTCTAAGCTATCGATAATCTGAAACGTATTTTGATCAATCATGATGAATGTAATACTGAATTACATTTCTTTACCGTCTACGGTAAAAAATATGATATAGTGTTATCCTTGATATTATAGTATGTATGATATATTACATGTAACTATATTATAATATATAAATATTACCTTTATTATAGAAAATATTATCACCAGTGTTATACAGATCTGGCAGATAACTCATTCATGAAAATATTACATCATATTACACAATTTGTGATTTTTAGACTTTTCATCAGCTTAAAAATTTTTTAACATTTATTTATTTTTGAGAGACAGAGAGAGACAGGCCATGAGCAGGGGAGGGGCAGAGAGAGAGAGGGAAACACAGAATCTGAAGCAGGCTGCAGGCTCTGAGCTGTCAGCACAGAGCCTGTCGCAGGGCTCGAACTCATGAACTGTGAGATCATGACCTGAGCCAAAGTCGGACGCTTAACTGACTGAGCCACCCAGGCGCCCCTTCTTCTTTTTCTTCTTCTTCTTCTTCTTCTTCTTCTTCTTCTTCTTCTTCTTTCTTAGTTTTAAGTAATGTTTAAGATCATGGGATTTCTTTTCTCACTTGGAAAAATATTCACTTTCCCATCAACATTTTTTACTCATAGTTTTCTATCCCTTTTCTTATCCAGGACTCCAAAAATTCTCAGAGATTCAGGCTCTACAAACCCAAATCTTCTGATTGTTCTGAGAAAGTAGATGGGGTAATTACTTCGTGGTCACTAGTGGAATAAGTGAAATCTCCAGGAGGAAAAGCAACAGAACCTTGGAATGTGGAAGAAAGGCAGGCAAATACATCATTTCAGGTGAGGGGCACTTGAGCAAGGGCATAACTGTATGAGGTTATTGCACACTCTGAAATGGTGTGTGAAGGACAGAAGAAGGACTTGACCAGAGGTGGGGTTCGAGCCAGGTGTTGGAGAACACGAAATACCACAGTGACCTTTCCTCGGCCAGCCATGGTGAGTCACTGGAGTTCTTTGAACAGATAAGTGAATTATCTCTCTTTTATTAAGAAAGATTATTATTTATTATCTGCCTTTTATTAAGAAAGATCTGGCAGCAGTATGGGAGATGAATACAAAAAGCCATAGATTTTATCCAGGGAAAGCACTGCAAAGCAATTGAAATAGTTCATGTGAGAGATGATAAGCATCTGACCCAGAGACATGGTCATGGGGATAGAGCCAGGCTAAGACTATGAGGCCAATATAGATTAGCAATTTTCTGGATTGCGTGAGGGGAGCCTGGTAGGCAAAGGCCAAATGAGAGCTGGGAGGACCTAAATATAATTTCAAGTGTGTGCAAGTGGGAGAATAAAGGAGAATTGCGACAAGGAATGTAATAGCAGGTAGCAGAATCTTGGGCAGGGGTATAATCAAAGTCCACTGAATTGACTGGGAGCCCACGACATTTAGGGTTACCCAGCGTTCACATGTTTGAAGGGAAACCGATCAGACATCTTAGGTGGAGTGACGATCATTTAGAATAATAATAAAAAAAAAAGAATCCTAGAGACAAAAATTCTGAAAACATCTACAATTAAAGAATTGAAGGGATTGCCAGAAAATTAAAAAAAAAAAAGTGAGCCAAGAATTTTGATTTGCATTAGTACTTTTTCCTCTAGCTACTTAAGTAATTTTTTAAAAAAAATATACATTGAACACAATCATTAAAATAGCTGTAACATAGGTAATTTGTGACTTGAATGAAAAAATATCGACCTAGTCTTTAATTATAGATCAGTAATAGCTGTTCTTTACTGACTACTCACTATGTGTCAGACAGTATGTTAAGAGCTTTACACGTATTAACCCACTCAATTCTCCTGATGATCCATAACTAAGTACTATTATAAATATTCCCACTTGCAAAAGGAACCAGTGGCGCAAAGGGGTAAAATATCTTCGCCCAGGATGTCAGGGGGTAAACTGAGGAACCTGAGTTTCCACACCAGCATCCTGGCTTCAGACTCCATTGTCTCCACCATAGCAGGAAAGTCAAATTTAGGAAAATGTTTTGATTGACAAGTCAGAAACACACAATCCACCTTCACCCATAAGCTTGGACACTGGAGTCTGGCATTACCCCCCACATGCGGTACTCATAATATTGGCATGGCTTTACCATTTCAGGAGACTCTTGCCCCAACAAATGGCCTGGTCGTTCATTACAGAAACTCCCCATCCACCCTTCAGTGTAAAGATCAACAGGCAGCCTGGGGTCTAAGTTTCTTTGAATCTCTTGCCTCCAAAGCTCTTGCTCTGCTGTTTCCACCAGTGTTCAACAGTTGTATCATAACCCTCACACACTCTTGATTAGCCCCTACTTTGGACGACCTGCCTGAACTAAACCTCAAGTTCACACCAATTCCCACCTCGCCCCCCTGTCTCTGACGCCTCGCCAAAAGTCCTTGGAATTGGTGTTCTCCCTCATAGCAGTAAGAGATGAGCTCAACTCCTTCTTATGTTCAGATTGCCTAGGGGTTTTAGGGAACTGGCATTTGACAACACCGTACTTGTTGCTAAAATTCTAACAAAATGGCAGATATTCATGAGCAAGAAGGCACACCCTAGAGAAAGAAATTCTAATGTAAAAAGCAAGTTTCTATGGAAAGGAAAAATTAACAACAGAACAGATGATACACTGCTCGAGACCACTGAATACGAGATTTCAAGAAGAGGAGGATTTTCTTTAGGATACCTATCCACTGAAGGGGGATTAAGAAGAAAACAAATCTCTAGTAAAATTTTTACCAGGAGAATGATGCCCATCACATTTCAATTAGAGCCTTTATCGTGTGCTATGGGTTAAGAGTTTCTAATGCTTTGCAATTGTTAACTTACTGAATCTTCATAGCAGCCCTGTGGGGGTAGGGCCTATTATTATTCTCATTTTACAGAGAGGGATAGAGAGGTTATATAGCCTGCCCATGGTTACATAGCTACATAGATGGAGCCAGGATTTAATCAGGCAGTCTACATCTAAAGGGCAGTTCATTACACAACTTCGCTAGCAAAGTCATGGATATCCATTGAGCATTGCGTTCAATCATAGAGAAAGATTGTATTTCTGTGGAGAGCGTCCACGGCTTCAAGCATCAATTTCTTTGACATTTCCTTTCCACCTTTCCCTATCTGGAATGTAACTACCATCTCTCAAGATTGAACCAAATGTTACCTCCCCCAGAAGGCTTTCCTGGCTCTTGGTGTAGAAATGCAGAATCACGGACAGTTCCTCCTGGGGCTGATGGTGCACCTCTGCCTCTGTCCAGCTTAATTGCTGATTTATTTATTTATTTATTTATTTAGCCCTATACAATTGTAAGCTTCTTGTATTTCCCATCTCTGGTCCATAACACATGAGAGTTGAATATAAAAAAAAAAACCAAAAAACAAAAACAAAACATCAGTTTCATTGAGTGATCTTTCACCCACTAAATTTGAGAATGTAGGAGAAAAATACATGTGAATTCAGTGCAGCATGATAAAGCCACAGGGAATTTTCTTCTCTGTGGGTGATGCTGCCTCCCTGGTCCCTCCCTATAAAGTCTCAGAGTCTGAACATTCCTGCTTCTTCCATACCTCCTACCTCCTACCTCCTACCTCCTACCTTCCATACCTCCTAAGCTTCTGTGTCTGCTTTGGCAATTGCTTTCTGAAACATAGTTCTGACCATATGGCTTATTTCTTTTATTGGCCTCCCCCCAGATTCTGAACTCCTCGCTGAGGAAGCTGGCCTGATAATCCTGATTGTTCTCTTTAGTGGCCTGTGTGGACTGATGTTTGGCCCTGGCAATGGACTTTGATCTGAATTACTTTTGTCAAAGTGCTGTAAGGAAAAGAGCCTGGGATTCAACTCCTGACAGCTATTAGCAATGCAAATATAAAGGTCCTATATCAGACTTTCTTATGAGCAGAATAAACAAAATAATGAACTCATTAGCAAGGCCTTGTGAAATATTCAAGCTTTGAGAACTTTGACATGGAAGGCCTAAGTATGTAGTAGAACTAATTCCTTCATTCTGCTTGAGGCATGTTAAAGAAAATATTCTAATATTTAAAGGCACTCTAAACGGTTATCATGACTAATTTAACATTCTTCTTGACATTTATCTTTTGGATATCCTATGGACATCCGAAATAATTTTTGCATGACCCACAGGAAAATTCCTCCGTGCCATAATCTTAACTCGAAAATTTCTGGTTGGGGTACCTGGGTGGCTCAGTTGGTTGAGCATCTGACTCTTGATTTTGGCTCAGGTCATGATCTCATGGTTCCTGAGTTTGAGCCCAGTGTCAGGCTCTGAACTGACATTGTGGAGCCTGCTTGGGATTCTCCCTCTTCCCTCTGTCCCTTCTCTACTTGCACTCTATCTCAAAATTAATAAATAAACTTAAAAAAAATTAAAAAAAAAATTCTGGCTGACAGGTTGGGAAAATTATTCTAGACTAGAGTATAAGGACATTGGCTTTAATTTCTACCCTGTCACTTGGAAAAGTCACTAACTTTTTTCAGTCTCAATTTCCTAATCTATCTATATCTATATCTATATCATCTATATCTATACCTACATCTAATACCTTACCCTATCATCTGTATCTATATATCAATCTGAACACGTATAACCTATCTCCTTGTCACTGTACATATTTTTTAAAGTGGCATTACTTGTAATAACATAGTTATCGAACAACCCTGTGTATTATTTTCTTTGACGAAAGCACATGCATGAAATAACTTAAAGAAACATCAAAATACTTGCTTCTAACACAACTGTGATTAGAATCAGAATTTGTTTCATGGGATAGATCTTTCTATGCAAATTAACTTTTTAATTTAATTCATTGCCCATTCATTCAAATTATATACGACCTTGTTTACTCTCCTGGGGATATGTCAGCCACATAATATTTCTTAATCAAAGAAATTTACCCAAATTAACTGCCAATTTGCTCAAGAAAGAAATAGGAAAAATGTGAGCTTGTGTGACGTCACCTGTCCAGACATAGTGTATTTCATAAAAACAAAAGTGTCTAGTCTGTTTATTTTCACACATTATCTGCTCTCTGGCTTACATAAATAAGAATTATGTAAATAATAAATTGTAAATCATAAAGGCCTTTAAAATCAATTTTACTTCCCATTTACATAGAAGGAAAAGTATCAAAGCTCACATATTTTGAGTTTACCTACAAGTCACAGTACAACAAGCCCATTGATGTAATTCAAGGAAAAGAACCAATTTAGTAGATTCATGATGGAGATGTAGTCAATATATTTTTTTGCCACAAATGACCCTTTTTCATTTTTGTAGGGAAAGTGGAAGAAGGGAACATTAAAAATATAACATTTGAGTTAAAAATGCAATTTCTGTTACTTTGTAGCAGTTTCCACTCAAGAGATACTTGAATCATGGCTGTATTCCCTGTGGTGTTGTGTGCATGAACTTGAACTCTTGGAATTAAGCTCCATAACCCATGTTAGTCTTCCTGGAATACAGGAGCCATTCAGTTCCTGTTTAATAATTTTTAACATCAGTTAGAAATACAATAACCTGGAGAGTGTGGAGGCTTACTTTGATGTAGATAAGTTACAGTCTAAAATTTTATAGTCCATAAGCCTCATTTTCGTTTACATCCTGCTTGTATATTTTGTCCTTCTTTGAAACCAAAGCCTGACCAGACACTGAGATCTTTGTTCACTACAGAATTGGGAGTATTCAAAGGGAAATATACAAAGAAATGCATAAGATAATTCATTTTATGAATAACGAAGAATGGCCATGTGTATCCATCTTGAAATCAGGTATCGTGACTTTCTGGCTATGTGAACTTCAACCTAGCTTCGTCCTGCTGTGCCCTGCCATTCCCTGATCTGTTAATCTCGATGACATACCTCAACCTTGGAGCATAGTTGTGACATTTAAATGAGATAACATAAGTGCCTCGTATGTTGCAAAGAAAATGTTAGGCAGGACGTAAATCTCGGTTCCCTTCACTTCTTTCTGCTCTCACTGCAATCTTTATGTCCAAGCTGCTCTCTGAAGTAGAAGCCATAACTTGATATTTTGAATCCAAAACTTTTTTCCCAGACTTCAGTTTCCTCAGTTGATTTTCAGTTTTTTTGACAACTACTGACTATTCATTACATTTTAATAGGTTTTCCAATGTATCTATATGAAAATAAAATTTGTCTTTGGCAAAGAGGGAATGTAGACATTTCACATAGATGGTCTTGCATGCAATATACTGGCCAAGTGATCTGGGACAAGTTATTTAACCTTCCAAAGACTCTTTTATTTTTCCTTCCTAGAAAGTGGGGATGATGATTTCTATCAGGTAGACTTTTAACACAAAGCAAACAAAGACCCTAACATAGCATCTGGCACAGCATATGTATTTAAGTTTCATAAGAGGCAACATGATAAAGACGATGATAAAATCCACCATTCACTGGTGCCCACGTTCTGCCTTGAACGCTCAAATTAGCATGTTTCGGAATGTTTTATAATGATCTGAACTAAGCATCCTTAATCAAGATTGAATGTCTAACTAATTCATTAGACAGACTTTAACACGCTCTGTAAGTATTAACTAACAACAGGAATGAAGGTCTGAAGTTCCTTTGCTAGGTCTTAAACCCCTAATTCTACTCACTGGAGTATTTCACTGACAAAAAAAAATCCAATTGGGTGAAGAGTTCTGTCTCTTTCTCTGTGCGATTAATAAAGTAATAAAGAGCGACACCATTTGCAATGTCTGAGTAAAGAGTTTGAATTTATTGGCGATTAGAAAATATCTAGAATAGCTGTTAGATCAAGTAAATTCGTAGAGTGTCCCTTCTGAGTCTTGCAACCCAGACAATGCAAGACGTGACATGGTTTTCCATGATCCTAGTTGATATCCTGCCCTGGTTCCCTTACAAAAATGGCAGAACATCTTTCATAATATGTATTTTTGCTGTGTTGGTGAACTATAGTGTTCCTTATACTCTGTTAAAATGCTCCCCTTTCAGGAAGACTTTGCGTATTTTGGGAAGAAAAGAGAAGTCTCCTGGAATGTTCTTTATCAGTTTCAGAGATGAGGAAAACTGAATAAGGGGAGTTGCAGATGTTGCTGCCTTTTGAGGGTCCCCTCGACCTGCACAAGCATCCTTTCCATCCACCAACTGAGATAAATGATCCAGTAACTGTGATTCAGATCTAAACGAGGATTCACAGAAGAAATAAAAATAGTATTTTTGACTGAAATGTTATTATTAAAAATACGTCCTTCTGGGGGCGCCTGGGTGGCTCAGTCGGTTGAGCGTCCGACTTCAGCTCAGGTCACGATCTCACGGTTCGTGAGTTCGAGCCCCGCGTCGGGCTCTGGGCTGATGGCTCAGAGCCTGGGGCCTGCTTCTGATTCTGTGTCTCCCTCTCTCTCTGCCCCTCCCCCATTCATGCTCTGTCTCTCTCTGTCTCAAAAATAAAATAAACATTAAAAAGAAATTTAAAAAAAATACATCCTTCTGAAATCAGAAAGACAAGAACTAACAAGTGTTGGTGACAGTGAAAAGGGAATCCTTCTGCGCTGTTGCTGGGAATGCAAACCAGTGTGGCCACGGTGGAAGACAGTATGGAGGCTCGTCAAAAAAATTAAAAATAAAAATAACATTTGATCCAATAATTGCACTACTGGGTATTTACTCAAAGAAAACAAAAGCACTAATTTGAAAAGATATATGCATTCCTATATTTATTGCAATATTGTTTACCATAGCCAAGATATGTATGTTTACCAGTGCCCATCGATACGTGAATGGATAAGGAAGATGTGATACTTATATATACAATGGACTGCAATTCAGCTATAAGAAAGGATAAGGCTTTGTCATTTGTGACAACACAGATAGATCTAGAGGGTATTATGCTAAGTGAAGTAAGTCAGACTGAGGAAGACCAATACCATATGATTTCACTCATCTGTGGAATCTAAACAAAACAATACAAATGAATAAACGAAAACAGAACCAGACCTGTAAATACAGAAAACAAACTGATGGTTGCTGGAAGGGAGTGTGGGGGGTAGAAAAATGGGTGAAAGGGAATGGGAGAGACAGGCTTCCAGTTACGGAATAAATAACCACAGGGATTAACGGCACAGCACAGGGAATATAGTGAATGATACCGCAATAGCTTTGTATAGTGACAGATGATAGAGACACTTGTGCGCATAACCTATAGAGAAGGTGCATCATTATGTTGTACACCTAAAACTAACGTGGCATCGTGTATCAGCTCTACTCAAAAAAAAAAAAAAAAAAAAAAAAGAATGGAAAGAAAATCTTTCTTGGGTATGAATATGTGCTATCTTTTCAGTTAAAGAAAATACGTCTCCAAAGAATTGTTTGCAACAAATACATAGGTACGTGTACGTATGTGTATACAGGTGTGTAAACATAATATATATGTATTGTTTTGTGCATATGTGTATATATATATATATATAGATAGATAGATATATGTGTGTGTGTGTGTGTGTCATTTGTTTCTGTTTTGTTTTGAAAAAGGCACTTGAAAGTTTTCTAGGTGGACCTACCTCTGACTATCAAATGAAAGGTGAAACATTTCCAGAAGCACAGGGAAAAGAACAAACAAATTCCCAAGTGGAATATTCCATTTCGAGCCAAGCCAAGTTGGGGGCTGGGCTGCTAAGATGGCGATTGCACTATATCCCGAGGACAGCACTGTCCTGCCCAAAGGAGTGGTTTTCCTGCTGAGGCTCAGACAGTTCCTACACCCACAGCTGCTATCAGGAGCCGGGCCTCATCCCTCTGTAGATGCTCCAACAACAACACATTGGTGGAGACTCCACAGAGGGACGTCGTGCCTGTTGCCTTGGATAATAAAGCTGTATTCCCACCTGGAGCATATCCAAGGAAAGGAGGCTTGGAAAGAACAAAACGGATCATGCATCCAGGCACGCCCCCAGCCTAGCCTGCATACCCCAGCCCAGACAGGGAAATGCAGAAAACAGAGCCACTCTCAGAACATTCCAGTGACACTCTCGGAATGCCGCTCCCCGATGCCATTCATCCCACAGGAATATGCAGTGTGACCTTGATATGCTGGACTGTAGCATGGGCAGGAGCATGTTTAGAACATTTTGAAGACCCTACCTTTACGTGGTACTCTGGCACTTAGACATCCTTTTAGCCAAAAACCAAGTAATGGGATTCTCCAATTCCGCCAATGAATTTTCCTTATTAAGTGAAGAGTGTCATCCCCTATTGCAGTTTGCAAAGAGGTACCTAAAAACGTACCAATTTTCAGGAAAAGGCCCCCACAATGAGATCTGAGGTTATTTCTTCTTGTCATAAATATATTTATAAAAACGTATAAGATATGCTTTCCAAAACCACATTAGATATATACATTCCTCTATATACACACACATACATTTGTGTGCTCATATGACCGTCCTCTAGGATTGGATAATGATGAAATTTGAAACAGATTAAAAAGCAAAGTTAGGAAAGGAAGATTATTATGTTAACTGGCTTTATGTACTTTCAAAAGAATACACTGGTAATTTAAAATACTTTGCACTTTTCATACTGACTAGGGTGTTAGGAGACAAGCCTGTTTGGCTAAGATGAGTCAACATCACACACAATAACGTGGCTTCGGGAAAAAACTTCAGATTCACCTAAAGGTATAAAATGCCTATAATTTCTGGCAGCTCTGCACGGCCCTTAGGTAAAACAATTGGCTTGCCAGCAAATCTAACAAGTGTAAAT
Source organism: Panthera uncia (assembly GCF_023721935.1). NCBI lineage: Eukaryota > Metazoa > Chordata > Mammalia > Carnivora > Felidae > Panthera > Panthera uncia. The sequence goes on from NW_026057576.1 coordinate 72,401,371, forward strand.
CTATAAAATAGTTCGGAGTAATGGAAACGTTTATTGGCATTTACCTGGGTGGACTGGAACACTGTATGAGTGAGGTGAAAATCAGTTTTGGAACACTTATTATGTAATAATCAATACAGATCTTCCCAGCTAATGCATGCTTGTGCTAACTGAGCAGTGTTGTTTATTCCATTAACTCAGGCACCATTTGGCTTTGCAAACACTGAGGCAGTAAGACGAGAAGCCAAAACGAGAGAAAGAAGAGGAGAAGGGAGTTCTTTATCCCCCCTCCCATTCTGTGATTTTTATGGGTCACTGCATACAGCGTGCACAACATTTTGTTATGCCTTGAGGTCTACCATTACACTGCTCAGTTTGTACCAGGATGAGGAAGAAGGGGACGTTTCTGTGAATGTTTCATTTCCAGTGCAATACCCTGAGTTCCCTCTCTCGCTCTCTCTCTCTCTTAGTAACTGGGGAGGTGTATACGCAAGGGGAAAGTTGCTTTATGAAATGGTGCTTCCGTGAATCTCTTCCAAAATCAAACACCTCGATTAAGCCCTGGTGTTTCAGGCACCGGGTTTTGAAATGTGTCTACTTGACTCCCTACCCGCACATGTCTCACCAGTATCTCTGTTACAATATCTGGTGGTTTCTATACAAAGCCTTTGGCACCAGTGGGCAGGTTTATGGGGAGGGTGTTCTCCCCGTATAACCATACAAAGTGATCGGTACGGATTTAGCTCAAACCCTCCTCTGATGATCCTTCAGCATGATAAATTTTATTCTAGAACAACATGCAAATAAGGCTCATTCTTCATTGGGAGAGTTTTCAAGGTGGGAGGAACGCAAGGAAAGGAGAATTCCAATGGATTCTTTCTCGAGGTTTCTCTCTCTCTCTCTCTCTTTTTAAATACAACTTTAAAGGTTGTTCAGCTGAACTTGGAAAAAATGGTTATGATTACACAAAATCCCTTAAAAATTTTAAAAAGTGAGGAAAAAATGACAGAGATGCTCGTGAATGAAACTGGTCCATGAGGTTCACATTGTAGGTGCTGGTCAGTGACATTTCTGTGCCTGGACTCTGAACATGCCTATTTCCTTTCATCATAGGAAGTAGTAATTCCTTTTTTTTAAGTGTTTATTTATTTATTTTGAGCTGGGGGAGAGTAGAGGGAGAAGGGCAGAGAGAGAGAGAGAGAGAGAGAATCCCAAGGAGGCTCCATATAGTCAGTGCAGAGCCTGATGCAGGGCCTGATCTCATGATGGTGAGATCAGAACCTGAGCTGATATCAAGAGTTGGGTGCTTAACCACCTGAGCCACCCAGGGGCCCCAGGACTAGTAATTCTTGACAATAGTCTCTCTCCCCCATCCGTCCCCCCCGCCATCGAAGTCTATGGAACCGAGCAACTGGAATAAATATAATACAATAAAATTAAAAAAAAAAAAAAACCCACACGCTGGGGTGTGTCCATGTGTAGATTCTAGTGAATCAGTCCCGTGATGCTCCCAGTAGATGCTGCCTTCTTAGGAATATAAACGAACTAACTTGTTGAAGAATGAAAGTTATGTATTTAGCTAGTAGTGTTCATTGGCATACATTTGCCCAGTCTATGGTATTTGAAACCACATTAATCACCTTGACTGACTTCTTACAGTCCTAGGGAAAAGGAGAAGAATAAAATCTACCTTTTGTTTCCTTAAACGCTTGGGCTCTTTCCTTCATAAGCAGTTGGAAAGGTCCTACAACAATATATAAGCATTGGGATGGCATGCAGACACAGCAACACTTTAAATATGTATTTTCTTTGGGGCGTCTGGGTGGCTCAGTCAGTTGAGCATCTGACTTCAGCTCAGGTCACGATCTCGCGGTTCATGGGGTTGAGCCCCGCGTCAGGCTCTGTACTGACCGCTCAGAGCCCGGAGCCTGCTTCTGATTCTGTGTCTCCTTCTCTCTCTGCCCCTCCCCGGCTTGTGCTCTGTCTCCCCAAAATAAATAAATTTCAAAAAAAATTAAATATCTATTTTCCTTATAGGGCATGCCATATATCGTATCTTTTACAGACAGAACCAACACATGAAACATCCCATTAAAGAATTAAGTGCTATGAAATTGAACCCCAATTTTTTTCATTCCATTTCTTATTGCTCAAAAGGTTAAATATCTAGAGGAATATGAATCAGACTTACGTAATAGCTTGCTCTTACTGCTGCTTTTCTAACAAAAGCATGTTCAGAAACAGGAAAAAGGGGGAGAAACGGTAATGAAGAAAATCTGTGCTGAGAAAAGACCAGAGACGCAATAAAAAGCCTCACTTCATTGACAAGCAGTTGCCTTAGCTTTGAAAGCATGTATTCAAGTGTTTTTTGGCTCCTGGAGTAAGTTGTAGAGGTCTACAGACTCATATTTTCTGCGGTAAATCAAGGTGCAGAGATATTAACATGAAAACGATTGTAAATCATCCGTGTCTCGAATGAAATATGGGAGACAATACCTTGTTGTTTAAAGGGTGCATTAAAAAAAGAAAAAGAAAAAGAAAACAGAGTCTGCAGGTTCATTTGAATTGAATGCAGTGAAAGGAAGTTCTGGAATTGACCTTGTAATTCCTTTTTGTGAATGCAGTTTATGCTGTTTTCTGGCTGAAGATAGGATCCCTCCTCCCCTCCTCAGCAGGAGCCTTGAAGCTCCTGGAATTTAAATAGAGGAAACTAATGGAACCATTAAATGTTGTTAAAGGCTATGGCTAAGACCAATGATTAAAAAGCTGAATTATTATAGTAAATAATACATTTTTGTCCATCCACAAAGTTCTAATTCCATTTTTTGTTTGTTTGTTTGTTTGTTTGTTTTGTCACGCATCTGGGGTTTAAGATCCAGAAACTTTATAATTTCAGTCACATATTCTTCTTAAAGATGTCTATTCCTTAATGTTTTTGAGAAACTTGCTGATTGAGGCAACAATTTAGGCAGAATATTAAATAATCACTGCGGTTCTTTGGGAAATGATGTGAAAATTCGCCAGTTAGCATTTACAAATTTTTCCATGGGATTCTTGACTTGAGTTTTCAAGATCCTTTGTTGACTTCCTCTCTTCATTTGCTTTTTTCTTCTGTTGCTTATTTTCTCCCTCTCTACCCTCCTCTGTTCCTTCCCTCCCCTATCTCCCCTCTCCATCCCTCCCTTCTTCTTTCTTTTCTGTCAATCTTTCATTTCTATTCTTCCTACTCGATTTATGACGTACTTCCTGTCTCACTCTACTAAGATTGAAACTCCCAGAAATGGGAATCTTTTCTACCCTGTTCACAGATGTATCATCAACACCTGCAATAGTTCTTGGCATATACAAATCAATTTAAAATGTTGTTTGAATAAATGGTTGAAGGAAACTTACAAGTAATCTTTCTAGGTGCAATTACAGGCTAAAAGTAGATTATAAAAATGAATATTAGAATAAAAAAATTTTTATTTCTTAGAATAAAAATAGTTCTTTAGGTTTTTTTTTGTTTTAGTTCTTTTTCCATGCTTTCTCTGTTTGTTTGATTTTTGAAACTTTCAAGTCTGAATATGAAGTGAACACATTTACTTTAAAAAGATGGACTAGAATCAGGGATGGTTCTAGTGATAGCACTTGTATAAAAGGACAGTTTAAATCTGAGATGTTGGATCCTCCCTGAATTGGAAGAAAATAAAACTAAGATCACTAACTTTTGGGCACAGCCTCTTTGGCATTGCTGTGCTTAAAAGTGAAAGGAAAGTCCTATCTGTAACACCAAGATTGTAAAATTTACAGCAGAAGTCTCCAAACTATTTAATTCCCAAGTGCTTTTCTGCTTTAGTTACATTTTCTTTTAAATCACAAAAAGCAATTCGGTTTTCCATATGAGAGCAGAGAGGACTTGAGAGGCTATGTTTGCAAGGTTTCCAAAAGTAATACAGGTAGTAGGGGGGAAAGCAGAGAATTACTTGTAGTTGTAATTAACCCAGTCTGGGCTGTTGACTAGTTTTATCTAAATATCCTTCTTCTTAATTCATAGGTGATGGTCAGGTAGGTTAGGTCAGGATGTACAAAGAGAAGAGCAAGGTTACCGCTCGGTCCTAAGGATATCCTGGAGCTTATTGGGAAAGGCTGTTTTTACGACAGCAGGGCTTGGAGACTAACCACCAAGATTTGGCACCGAGATCTGACGATTCTATTCCTCCAGAACAGGCAACGAACATTCATTTTCCCATTAGCTGTTTGTCATCAAGTCCTGATAAGCATATATGCTTTCATGTCCCTGTTGAAAGTAACCACAATGAATCCATGTGCAAATACTTGTAGTTTGTTTTAGCAGTGAATTGGTGTTATCCGTGCCCTAAATTTACCCTGGATCGTTGTGATTTTTCTGTAGTTCTGCTTAACCGGAGTATGTGGTGCATGAAGGAAAATGGTAAGAGACGAGGTTGGAAAGATGATCAGGGGTTCATTCACAAAGGACTCTGAATGCCATTTCAAAACAGTTGGCTATAAGCATGGAGAAATCAAGCAAAAATGGTGACTCATAGGCAGTGGGAAGTGAGAGAGAGGCAATGCCCATGTTTCATGAGAACTTCTGTTGCAACATTAGGAAACGCGGGGTAGGTAGGAGTGATCAAAAAGAGAAAAGCCAGGGAGGAAGTACAGAGCCTTAGAGGGATGGTATTGCCTCTATGTATGACAGTGCTCTAGCAACAGAATAAAATACGTCAGGGAGATCCAAGATGCTCACAAGTCATTTGCCGCAGCTCCCCACCCTTGGCATACCAATATCATGGCTTTCTTATGCCTTAACTGCTCCTACTTTCTCTTAAGGTCACCCTTATTTTTCTGTTTGGATCTTGATTTATAGATGTCACCAGAAGAGAGTCAGTAGGGAAATTAGATGCTGAGTTTCCAGGATTTGATTCCTTGTCGAATGCTTCTTCTTTAAGGAAAGAGGAAAACGCGGAAGGTAGCTTAAAATACGCAAGATGACTGCTTTACATTAAATACTAGGATGATACCGGATACTACATAACAGCACCCGTAGATACATGTGGATGTATTTATACGTATTGTCACTAGCAATTTGCAAACTCATCACAGATTGAATCACAGTAGTCTACTTTTCAAAACACCCAAAGACCGTCAATGCCTGTGGAATCAAAGCTCTTATCCACCCAGTTAAAAAGTGCTGTGTGCTACAGTCCTTGTAGTCCTCAGTTAGACCAGTGTCCCCCACTCTACCAAATAAGTCACACTTAGTCATTCTTTCCCCCTTTCTGGTCCCTCCAGATCTATACATTTCATATAATCCCTAACTTCCTATTATCCTTAGCTTCCAAAGCTTTCTTAACTCTAATATTCTATTTTACACATTTCTGTACCACATGTTCTGCCTCCCATGGAGTATAACAAAGCAACTTTAATGTATCACTCATTGTACGTGTAAAATGTACAGTACGGAAACTTCTTCCTGTGTCCCTGGATGAAAATTCGCATGGTCTCCTGGCTCTCCTTGAGAACTCTTACATGGCAAATTTTTTTGTTACTTTGAGAAACAGTCACAGAAATCTCAGATTGGTTCTTAGACTTCCATTCCCATGAAACAGTCGGACATATAAATTTTTGGTCGAAGTGGAAACTACCACACTTCAGCTCCGCTGGGCTTGGGCTGGCAACCTGAAGCCTTGGGGGTGGGGGAGTGGGGGAGAGGGCTGTTCTTGGCTTCCTTGCCCCTCATTATTGTCCACCTCTTCACTCACCGTGTACTATTTCTAACTACGTGGGTATCGGAGGGAGTGCACAGAGGACAGAAAAGGGGAGCAAGAATGTCTTACTTCACAAATGGAGCTGCTGAATGCTGACTTTTTGGTTTCCTGTAACAGCCCATGTATATAGCAGCCTCTTTTTCTACTGGGCCCTTGGGGTGCTATGGGGACCTACCTCCCATTGCTGAGACCATCTTACCTGTAGCTTCTAATGCAATTAGTATATGTTCTCTAACTCATCATCTACTACTCACTTCTCAGTCACTAGGGATCCTGTGATGCCTTCAGCAACTCTGGGATGAGGTCCACGTCCCCTTTGAGATAGTCCTATGCAACAGAATTTAAGATGACTTAATTCTGGATCTCCCTTAAGCTGATGAGGACCACATGTCCTGTGTCCTGGCAAACTCCAGTGGAGCAGAGCAATCCCAGGGGAGCAGCGACCTTTTATTTGTGTCTACGGTCACGTCTGATAGTGTCGCTTGTTTTTGAGGTTTCTCAGGCAGAAGTTCAAATGCCACCTGTGATGGTCAGTTTCATGTGTCAGCTTATCTGGGCTACAGTACCGAGTCATTCAGTCAAATACTAATCTAGGTATTCCTGTGAAGGTACTGTGTAGATGCGTTTCACATCTAGAATCAGTTGACTTTGAATAAAGGAGATTATCCTTGATAAGGTGGGTGGGGCTCATCCCATGAGATGAAGGCCTTCAGAGTGGGAACTAAAGCTTCCCCAGAAAAGAAGATATTGTGCCTCAATGGTGCAGCATCAGCTTCTGCCTGAGTTTTCAGCTTGCCAGACTGCCCTCTAAATTTCAGAGTTATCAGCCTCCACAATCATGTGAGCCAAGCCCTCAACATATCTTAATCTATCTTCTATCTATCTATCTATCTATCTAATAACTACACTATAGGAGAACTTTGACCAAAACACCATCCCCTCACTCCCCCAACTGTAAGAGACAAGTTTTAAGCTTCACGAATGATTCAAATGAAGCCTCTCTCAGTGGACTTGAATGAAAAGATGTAAAAACCCTCCTCCTTGATGGACTCCGCACACACAACAAACAAATCCTTTCAGAGCATCCCTCTAGAATCCCCTTAGTTGTTTCAGACCGTGTGAGGAGTCCCCATGAATTGGTTCCTAGCTCATTAGAAAAATTTCGATTTGATCAGATGCCTACTTCTTTTATCCGATATGAACCAGTTAGTACCTTGGTGAAAACTTACTTATTCTTAAATAGAATATCTGATTCGTGGGTATACGTGACAAGGAATTCAGAAGCATTGAGACAGATGCTATGGTGCAGCCAGCCACACATATGCTCTAAGACAATCCCTGGCATTAGCCTAGCTTTCAAGGAGCTTGCAATGCATTTGGGGGAGACCAAATTCACAAAACGTTGGTGATACTTAAATAAGAGTTAAGAAAACAAAATAGTGACCTGACGTGGTTATTGGTGGCCATTGACAAGATGATGCTTTTTTGGAATGGTGGAGAGAAGGGAACGAGACAGAGCATTTCAGTTGTGCAGAACAGCGGAAGTAAATGGATAAGTAGGTTAAAGGTAAGTTTAGAGGGGAAAATGAAAAAACAAACAAACAAAAACAACGGTGAGATAAGAATGGATGTAACCTTGGGAGAACTAGTGGAATATAACATTAGAATGATAGAAGATCATTACATATATTGAATGTGAAATAGATCAGTCTGGACTTGGACGAAAAGGAGTCAGAGAAACGATTGATGTGCGATGAAGCTATATGCAAGGGGGGGTGCCTGGTAGGGTGGGGAAGAGTATGGAGCCTGGTAAAAATAGGTGAAGGACGACGAGCCAGCTAGAATTCTGTTGCAAAGATCCATCTAGGAGTGACAGCAGGCAGGCAGTGAATGATGGAACACGAGAATTGAGGAACACTGGAGTAGATCACGGATTCCAATTCTCGGTGTTACTACTGCAGGATTACGACATGGCCAGGTCACAGAACACACTAGTCAGTGTCAGAGGTGCAACCACATGCAGCTAAGCAGATTTCTAACATGTATTATTTCCCTGTGTGTGTGTGTGTGTGTGTGTTAATGGTTATTTATTTTTGACAGAACACAAAGAAGGGAGGAGAAGAGAGAGAGGGAGACACAGAATCTGAAGCAGGCTCCAGGGTCTGAGCTGTCAGCATAGAGTCCAACGCAAGGCTCAACCCACTAGACCGTGAGATCAGGACCTGAGCCCAAGTTGTTCGGCCAACCGACTGAGCCACCCAGGTGCCCCTTTCCTTGTGGTTTTAATTGAAACATATCTGTTTGAAATAGTTTATAACTAATCTTCTGACATAAGAGGCAGTTCTCCCAAATGTCATCCAGATGTGTTGATGTTATGTGCACTCATCAAGAAAATACTAGATGGGGCACCTGGATGGCTCCATCAGTTAAGCATCTGACTTCAGCTCAGGTCATGATGTCACAGTTTATGAGTTGGAGCCCCGCGTTGGCTTTGTGCCGAGAGCTCAGAGCCTGGAGCCTGCTTCAGATTCTGTGTCTCCCTCTCTCTCTGCCCCTCCCCTGCCCGTGCTGTGTTTCTCTCTCTCAAAAATAAAATAAAAACATTACAAAAAATAAAAAAAAATATGAGAGGTCCATATGGTAAATATGGTAATCAAGCACAGGTCTTTTTAATTCACCTAGGCCAAATTCAAGACATTTTGTTCCCAGTTGAGTTTTCCTTTTACTTAAGTGTCTATGAATTAGCTAAAACAACGTATTGCTACCATTAAAAAGAAAAGTAAAGCAGAGCACCTGCGTATAATGCTAGGTGCTAATTCTGTCTTTTTTTTTTTTTTCTATTTTCTCAGCAGGCCTGTTCCATCCTTTGTGAATTTTTGGCAATCGAAATACCAAGTTCTGAGAAGGCAGAACAAGTGAGTACTTTGCTTTAAGAAGTGCTTTTGAAATGGGTATTTAAGGTTTCTCAGAAGTTATTTACAGGAATGGATTGGATAAAATAGCAACATACAACCCAGAAGTGGCGGCAACGGCAGCTTCCTTTCTCACTCTCAGTGGTGGGGAAGCACTTATGATAATTGCTAGACAAGTGGTGAGCTCGGTTGGAAGTACGAGATTGATTTCCACTCACCCCACCCTTGGTACTTTGTATTTCTGGATTTATATCATGCCTTTAACTATTTCTCTTAGGTGCAACCAAATTTTTTAAATACTACTTTTTTAAGATTCCAAAGCATAAAAGCATATCGTAAATTCAATATACTTGGAGACATAATCTTGACGCAATACACTTGCTTGTGCAACAAATGGGCTTAACGTATTTGATCGTCCTTTGCGTGAGAACGTTTGCATCGCATTTAGTAACTATATGTCAGTTATTTGTTTAATAAATCAATAAAGATTCACACCTGATGCACCCAGTAATTACAGAAGATGTCCCTCTTTTACTAACAAAAACACGTTTGTACTGGTAAAGGCCTATTTCTATTTAACATTCTACCCCTTTTGCTTTAACTGCGTTTGGTTTTGCTTGAGGGACTGGATAAGAACTGATTTGACTCTCATGTTTATATTCTGTCATTGCTAATATATTGAAGCTATAATAGTTTGAGAGATAACATGGAATTTTTGTAAATGACAACTTAGAAGGTAAGTGTTCGGTTTTGACACCAAAGCTAAGCCAGTTGTTAATTGCGGAACTGTTGGAACCGGAAGCAATCCGCCATCTGGAATTTGAACAGAGTGTTGGCATGGCTTGCCAATGGGGCCTCATTCAAAAGGTTTGGATGTAGAGACAAATACACACATTATCATACTCATTATTTTAGCTCATCTGGGATCGGAGGCTCAAAATATACAAACTCTTTGGCAGATCGGGTTTTCAGTACATGAATTCTCTTCTATTAGTTCAGGCATATCAGGTGCAATACTGTACCTCTTATCATGGGATATGCTTCAGCTCTCCTAACCATAGAAATCTGGAATAGTCACCCAACCATACCCCCAAGATTTTTAACTAGAGACATTTTAACAATTTTACCAAATATGTCAGAGAAATAGCTCTTAGAAAACCAACACCCCTGTTGAGAGCAATTGGGAAAAATGCCATCTCAAAAACAAACACACAAAACAAAACAGAAGATGTTAGAAACTACTGATTCAACCAGGCATGCAGGTCAAGATCTTATTGGGGTTTTCAGAGCAGTGGACTGGCCTTGTTGAAACTATTTTTTCCCAAGGTCATGCACCATTTTTTGGTATAGGACAAGAAGCTAAGTCTTCAGGCAAAGAGTTGATGCTAAAATTCAGAGAAGCTAGCAAAGCTTTTGATAATCGAAGATGCGTGGAGATAAAAATTGCCGTGTGGGGAAATCAAGGCAGCCAGGAATTAAGAGGCTAGTGTCTCAGTAAATAAGGAGGTATACCAAAGTAAACTGGGTTCAGCAGTTTCCTTCTCAGCATATTTACCAAATTATTAAATTCTGTTGGGTAAAAAGCAAAGCAGTGAAGCAAAACACAAATTTAAAATGGTCCATGTACTTTGTAAAACAGTTGGCCAATATCAGCTAAAGTTTGATAGACCTAGCCTAATCCAGAACTTGCACTCCTAGCCATGCCCAGAAGAAGGGTATATACATGTTTGTATGACGGTATATATGTGCATCAAAAGCTGCCTTTAGTAATATTCCTGGCAACAGCACTCATAATTGCTAAAATCTGAGAATATTTCAAAAGCCCATGAACAAAAATATGGGTACATAAATCACAATATTCATACAATGGAGCAATTAAAATAAGAAAATAAGTATAAAGAAGAATCTCAGAGGTTGAATCTCAAGTAAAGGAAAACAAACGAATATAAATTGTGTGTGTGTGTGTGTGTGTGTGTGTGTGTGTATTTATTTATATGGTGATTTGGGGAGCCATGTTTGTAACTTGGAAGGAGTAAGACATGAGCTGATGATCGTTATCTCTTCTTTGACCTGGGTAATAATTCCAGGTCAGTAAAATTTCTATTTAAAATATGTTGCGGAAATTTTCTCTTCAACAATAGAGACGGGGATCCCAAATATGTCACTGTGAATACATGTCCATAATGCATGTGTGTTACAATTCTGCCATTAAGTTTCTCCTCTTTCAAATGTTCAGGTTTTAGCCTAGGTTGCCTCTGATCTCCCATTGGCAAAATAAGTGATAAATTCAGTGAACCGCCTTAACATGCAATGCAATCTAGGAGACACAAATCACAGGGATTAAAGTAAATGCTGACATGTTTGATGTGCCCAGAGCAGCATGACAAAGATACAGCCGAAGAGAGGTGGTGGGCTACCACTGGATGAGAAACAGTATTGAGGTGGAATTGGAGCTTGAGAGAAAACCAAGGCAACCCTCGAAATCTCTTCTTTATTGTATTAGGGCGGTGCAGGCACGGAAGAGCATAGCAGAGGTGAATTGATGGGGTGTCTGACAAAGGAGACTTAGGTAACAACAGCCTGAGACGCCCCAGTAAAATGAAAGAAGTAACTAAGAGTAGTGTGGAGGCACTGAAAGTCCCAAAACCTAGGACACCTTGAGGTCAAGTCAAAGGTTGGCAGCAGTGGATGCAGTTGGGATCACATGACTGGATAGAAATCCATCTCTATGGCTTGGTGAGAGGATGACCAGAAGATCGGTGTCAGCAATGTGGCCAATGACCACCACCGAATGAGGGAAAACCTAGATGCCATCACAGGGAGAAAGAGGGGGATAGGATGCCCTGACACGGAAAATCTGGGATTGATTGAATTTCACTGGACTTGAGATCAAATGTTTCTCACTAGTTGGTGGAATGGGACAGTCAACATAGAGATGATCATGAGATGAAAACCAATATATGTGGTCCAGCGTCTTACAAACTATATATTGCATAATTTCACAATGAAGAAAGGAATGTACAATGAAGAAAGTACATACCAGGCCATCAGACAAGTCTATGTAGGTGCAAGAGTAACAGAACATACAAAGAGGAGAACGTGTGGGTGTAGGGATTATATAATGAAGCTAGAAAGTTGTGTGGTGAGAATTATCAAGAAGTTTTATTTGAAGGGTCAGGGATCCAATGCAAAACCCCTGTCCCAAAGCTCTTGCCATTGCGCCATGCTGCACTAGAATTATTAAAGACACTGCCAAAGCTGAGAAGGAACCAAAAGTAGAAATATAATTCAGATGTTACATGTTAGTCTAATTGGAAAGATAACATATAGATACAGAAAACCATAATACAAAGTAGTGGAGAAGTGATCAATGAGTTACATATCACAGACATTGGAAACTAGGAACAAGTCGAGAGTCTGAACAATGAAGGAACTTTTCATGGGAAGTCAATTTTGTATTTCTACCTGAAGGATGTACAGCGTTTGAGCGAAAAGAACCAAAGTAACTTTTGCATACGTGGTATGTTATGGATGCAGAGGCATAGTTATGAATGCATCGTAGGGTGGTGAGAAACCAGAGTTCACATCTGGGAACAGAGCTCTAAGGAAGGATAAAATTATAATGTAATATACATATATACAAAATGTAACCTAATACAGAAATCTAAATTGCCGGCTCAAAACCTTTTTATCTACATGTTGTTGGTAAGGGGGAGTCAGTAAATTTCAACTAGGCGGTCCACAAATAGTTGTTGAGGAACTACCTATTTTCCCTTATAATGACAGTGGCAAGATGATCTGGGGAAATCAATGAAATCAATTTGGCGGTGGTATTTGTGAGCTCAGGAAAAGATAGCATAAAACTTTTGCAACACTTTGGAAAAGTGAGAACAGTCTAAAAGTGGTGATGATGGAAGGAAATGTAAAGACATGAGGGAGGGAAAATCAAGTATAGTTGTTTGATTGGAACACGCTCAAGACAAAACCATAAATACTGAGCAGAAGTGACCAAGATAACTATGATAGTGTCGACAGAAACCGAGAACCGTTGAAGGAAAGAAGCTGCTTAGTAGGAAACTACAATGAAATTTGTTTGGAGAATTTTGAGCATGGATCTATAAAGAAGAGCCAGAATTTGGAAGGAGGGTATTGAGAAGAATCATCCGGCAAAAAGGACAGTAGAAACCATGCTAATACAGAAAGATAGAAGGCTGTAGGGGGAAAAGCCCTGTAGAGTGTTCTTATTTATAGGATATAATGGGTCTTACAGTACTGGGGCAGGCTCCAGTGAGAGAGTTAGAAGAGGACCCAGTGTTCCAGACAGCAGCATCATGGGTCACAGCAATATCAAAAGCAGAGGGCCACCACTGTGAATTCTCAAAGTCAGTGAGAATTAAGACTCAGGAGGATCTTCGAATTTCATACCTATGGTTTCATGTATTTCCTTTTAAACATATGAAAATAATTAAAAGAAAAGTGTGCTGAGATGAAGTCGTGATTTTGAACATTTTTGGCATATTTTTTCTCTTGTGATCTGACTAAAATGAAGATATAGAAAGTGGTTGTTTTTCTGAATTAAAAATTTTACTATGGGAAGCTCAAAAGCACTTTCCTGTATAATAGTTGTTTTTATAAAGAAAGGAATTGATTTGCTTTTAAGTGGTGTTCATTGTTTTATATAGCACAGAACACAAATATGGTAAGAGAACATTATTATGTACTTATATATATATATATATATATATATCTATATATATATATATAGAAGTACATAATATATATATATATATAGAAGTACATAATATATATATTATATATATATATATATAATATATATATAATATAATTATTCCAGACCTTAAAAGCAGGATTGCTGGTTGAACTCATTTAAAAGGCAGTAGTAAGTTTGGGGTACCTGGGTGGCTCAGTCAGTTAAGCATCCACCTCTGTTTTTAAAATTTAATTTAATTTGATTTAATTTAATTTAATTTAATTCAATTTTTTAGGTTCGAGAGAGAGACAGAGTGAGAGTGAGGGAGGGGCAGAGAGAGAGGGAGACACAGAACCCGAAGCAGGCTCCAGGCTCCGAACCGACAGCACAGAGACCAATGTCGGGCTCGAACACATGGACCATGAGATCATGACCTGAGCCAAAGTCAGATGATCAACTGACTGAGCCACCTGGACTCCTCAAGCATCCAACTCTTGGTTTTGGCTCAGGTCATGATCTCGTGGTTCAAGAGTTTGAGCCTCCACATTGGGCTCTGTGCTGACAGCTCAGAGCCTGGTGCCTGCTTGGAATTCTGTGTCTCCCTTCTCTCTGCCCTTCCCTCACTTGTTCTCTCTCTCTCTCTCTCTCTCTCTCTCTCTCTCTCAGAAATAAATAAACATTAAAAAAATTAAAATTTGTAAGCATAATAGAAAACGCAGATGACATAAATAAAAAGAAATACCAGCTGAGGGGTACCTGGGTGGCTCAGTTGGTTGAATGTCTGACTCTTGATTTCGGCTCATGTCATGATCCCAGGGTTGTGGGATTGAGCCCTGCTCTCTCTCTCTCTCTCTCTCTCTCTCTCTTTCTAAAAAATAAAAAGAAATGCCAGTTGAGGAAAGAGATTTGCAACATTAGTAACAAATAGTTCATACATAAAAGATATCAAAAACTACTCAAAATCATTGTGAAAAATGCAATTAACCAAGTGGAAATACGAACAAATTATAAAGTAAATAAATTGCAAAGAAGTCAGAAAGATAGGTAAGAACCAAAAGAGATCTGAGAATATATTGAAACAAGTTATAATCGTTCTCACTCAGAATGGAAAAAAAAAATTAAGGAGTTATACATAGAAGACTGTTGAGAATATAGAGTTTGGCATTCTCATATCCGACTTAGGGAACATGATGCAGCAATAATTGTTGGAAAAACCATAAGTACTATCTGCTCTTTTTCAAAATGCATGTAGACTGAGACATGGCAATTCTACTGCAAAAAATCTACCTTACAAAAATATTGCCAGGAGAGTGCAAAGTTATTCTTATGAGAGTTTTTGGGGATAGTACTCTAAAAAATAATGAAAATGGAATCCCAATAATAATGGAATGATGGTGCAGGCCTCCATACAGAGGAATGCCAGGAAGTTAGAGGAATAAGGAATTGCACTCAATAAGACCACAGAAGAATAACAATAATACAGAGGACAAATCCCCGTAGAACAATCTGGAATAGTCGTAAGTATTCAGGAGAGAAGTCCTGGGAAAACGGGGAGTGGGGGAGTTGGAATGTTAGAGCACATGGCCAGGAAAGGTCTACGGTAGAAGTGATGATGTCAGATGGGTTTACGTGTTACGGGAACTAATAGAGACGGGAAGGGACACTGGGATCATGTAGGGAAGAGCTGAAGTTGAAACAGGATCGTAGGGGAAATAGATGTGAGGCAAAAGATCAGAAGCCCCTGGTACACAGCCAAGTGCACATGGGGGAGACTGGGTGCTCCAGGTGAGGGAAGGACAAGTCCAAAGACCAGGGCCGGCCTCGGGAACTGCAAGGACCAGTGTAGTTGATGCTGTGCGCTCCAGCAGGGAGGCACAGATGTCCAGACAGCCAAAGGGATAAGCTTTGGGCAGATCGTGCTGGTCTTCAGCCAACTGAAAGTATTTCCTCTGAGGGAGATGAGAAGCCAGTGGAGAATTTTTTACTATCTGACTTTTATTCCAGGGTTGAAACATACATTTTAAGTGGAAACAGGAAAGCAGAGGCAACTGTAATAATCAAGGAAAGACATGAAGGCGACCGGGGTCAGGGTCGAAGCCCCAGGGGTGGGGAGCCGTGGTCAGATTCTGGATGTCATGTGGAGGCAAAACCAGGAGAATATTCTCGAAGGTGGGACGACTGGAGGGACATAAAGAAACGGGTCTGTGGCCTGAGTGACAACAACAGAGGCACCGTGGAGCCAGCAGGGGAGGGCATCTGCATGAGGTTGTGTAGACTGTCCGCTGTACAACGTTTTTCCAGCCACTGCAGTGAGTGGTGAGTATAGTAGAAATCCCCAAACTGTGCTCTTTGCTCCGGGCTGGTTTTTGCCAAAGTGCCCTTTCTTCTTTTGATATGGAAATGCAGTGTGCAGCCTGGTCTGCCTGCCAGCAGCCAACGTTTTGGTGTGTATCTGGCCCCTTTGTTTGTTTCGTTTATTTTTTTTCTAATTCACAAATCGCCATTGTGATTCAGGGGGTGTCCCTGAAGAAGGCCTCGAGGGAGAAATCGGGACGTACGCCACGTATTTTGACAAATGAAATTTGACATCTCTATTAGGCACGCATGTGGAGTTGTCAGGTAGGCGCCAGGAGTTGCTTGCGTGGAGGGGAGAGGCCAGAAACATAAATTACAGGAATCTGGGGCTTCTCAGAATAAAATCTTATGATTGGATACGCTTCCCGAGGGACTGGACGCCTAATGATCAAGGGAGACCGAGTTTAATCTCTGCGGGTGCCGACATTTGGATTTCAGGCAATGAGAAGAGGGCAAAGGATGCTGAGAAAGAAAAGTCAGCAAACATACAGA
The DNA here is from genome assembly GCF_023721935.1 of Panthera uncia. NCBI lineage: Eukaryota > Metazoa > Chordata > Mammalia > Carnivora > Felidae > Panthera > Panthera uncia. Next base: position 72,417,591 of record NW_026057576.1, read on the forward strand.
ATCTAAACTCGCGCTTACGAAGTCTGCAGGAGACTCCAGCCTCTCATTTAAATGATACTTAAAAGTGAATTCCTCTTCATTAAAATCACTCACGTGAAATGTGAATGGGTTATGACTCTTTGCGAAATGACTATGACCCTTGAGAAGTGAGCCGTGTGAATCCTGTCTGTTCCCCCCAAATTTTAAATATTGTTACAAGATACATGACTTGTGCTTTTAATATAAAACCAGAATGATTAAAATGATGACAAAATATTTTATTTTATCATTAAGTTTATTCATTTTGAGAGGAGGGGGGCAGTGAGGGAGGGGCAGAGAGAGAGAGAGAGAGAGAGAGAGAGAATCCGTGGTGTCAGCACAGAGCCGGAGTCAGGGCTCGAACTCACCAACCGTGAGATCATGACCGGAGCCGAAGTCTGACGCTTAACCGACTGGGCCACCCAGGTGCCACAAGGACAAAATATTTTAAGCTTCGTGATATGAACTAGTACAACTTAACAGGTTCTTTTTTACAAGATTAGACATGCATGTAGGTATTACGTGTATACCAATGTCTGTGTGCGCATCTTCCGCTTGTTTTGAAACCATCGATTGTAGGATCTGCTGTTGGCAATCTGCACAGCATACTGAACAAAACTTCGTAACACTTTAGCGTCCGGAGTAGGTTTGGAGTCTTGATTTAAGAAGACGTCACCGTAAATTTCTACACAAAATGCTGTATCAAGCCTGTCTGTTCACATCGCCAAAGAACCAGAGTCCACATTTTATATAGAACAAAGGGGAAATTGTTCTATTGAGCTAGATCTTGAAACCTGAGTAACGTTTGAGGAAAACGACAGTCCAAAGTGAGAACGAAATTAATACTGCTCAAAAGTGGTTATCTGCCCACCAGGAAAAATTGATTCAGCATGAATGTAGTAACTATTTATTTATCATCATCGCTACGTACTTCTGATAACCTCCTCCCCAAAACTATAAGAAGGACATTTTGTGCACATAAGTATATACTAAGAAAGTATTTATTATATTCTGAGAGAAAGAATGGTTATAAACTTTGTATCTACTATGGAAAGTAGTTTATCGGCTTGGCTGCTTATGCCCAAGATCTATTAAATGAGGAAAAGTGGAGTCTGACCACTTACGTAAAACCCAGAAGGAAAAGGTACTCTCTGCATAAACGCTAACATTGAAAGTATTGCAGTCAGATGTTTGTGTTTTAGAAATGATAGGGTTATAAATTAAACTTTCATTTCTGCTTTAATTAAACACGTTTGGCAAACATGCATTTCATGATTTGTCAGTTCCGAAGCCATGAACTTCAAAAACACTCCCACTGCCAGAGGTATTTATATAGACCCTGTTTACGACAGAAACAAGGACAGTGACTTGACATATCAGTTTCTGATCAGAAACTTTGAAGAAAGGGAAGTTAATAATATTACTACAATTCAAGGTGATAAAACAGAGGTTCAAAATGCTTAAGGGATTTCTCTAAAATTTACAACCTTTAGTACAGGTGTTATCGAACCAGGTCCTGAGACGCCAAGTAAAATCATTGCCATTGTACTATATATCCTGTAATATTTGACCAAAATGTTGGTATGTGCCACAATCAGAGACTTATGCATCATACCTGTTATGAATGACATTTGCCTAATCTCCAAAATCAAATTCATTCTCTAAACGTAAGGTTTCTCACGAGCGATACTGTTTAAAGTTTCTTAAATACTCCTGAAAACAGTTATATCGAAAGAAATTTGGAGTTATTTTGGCACATAAAAGCATGACAAAATAAAATATCACCTTTCAAGGTTAAAATATGGGAAGGATCATAAGTTTTTCACCTTGTGTGCTCTGATACACTGTCTACAAAGAAAAGTCATCACTAAAAATGCCCAGTTTCCATTTGTATCAGTCCACATGGGTTATGCACTTTCCTACACTTTCCAGAATAGAACATTGTACTGAATGACACCCAAGTGACCCAGTAGAGTTAATTTATCTACATTAGTGTCTAACTTAAAGCCAGGAAGTGATTTAGGGGTTGACAAGAATAAAGACCAATATGAACTCTGTATATAAAGGAACTAAAACTCTAAAAAATGCAATTTTCCATTCCTTTATAATTTACAGAACAACTATTCTTTCTGACTAGATAAATAATATGAAAATCCCCAAACTGAAAGAAATGTATTTTAATTTCCTACATTAGAACTATATGTATATGACCATGATGAACATTTTGCTGTGTTTGTCTTTTAAAATTCTATCATATGAATGTTTCCTAATTCCTATAAAATTTCCTTCATCCTAATAGATTAGCTCATGCCTCTCATTTCTATTTGTCTGTTGGTTTGTATTTGCCAATCACATTATCTGGAAATAACAACTTTTTAAATGTTTAATTCCAAGATTTAGTTTCTTTTTCAGTGTTGTTACTGTTGTAGTTTTGTTATCGTAGCGTTGAAATGAACTTCCAGAACATACCACAAATTCTGTTAAACTTTGTACTTTAAAACACAGTCATTTTAGCTCAGACGTCATGAACCATTTATTTGCAATAGATATATTTCCCTTATTATGAAAGAAAATCTATTTGTAGCTAAAAGACTATTCTTTAGATATGGAATTTATCTTTTCTGTAGCTCCTACATTAACATAACTACTGAAATCTCCCTTGACCTTCTAATATAAAAAGTTCATATGGATTGCTGTCCTTTACAAACAATGTGTTTATCAATTGGAATCAAGAATGTATGATAATAGTTTTTATTATTAAAGTGATGTGAAGAGTTATTCTATGTGCTAGACTTTTGTTTAGGATTGAGCTCCTATCAATAAGTAAAAAAAAAAATAGCTTTTTCTTGTTTATTTTTCTTCTTATTAATTCATCTTGGTTGAATCTTTTTCCTGGATATTATTTCTCTCCAACTAATGAAGATGACTTCTTTCTGTAGATTCTCTTCTCTCCCTGGTAGAGATTGAGTTTAGAGTGGAGATAGTCATCTGAGTTTCTCTCTGCCCTTTTTTGGTTTATTTACTTCATAAATGTGTATAAGTGGAAATCTCAGTAGAAACAGGTGATATAAAGGTGAGCATGACAATAAGTGGACCCTGAGGCAGGAGACTAAACAATCACACTGATAAATATACATTTTTTTTTTTTTTTTGGTCTGATCAAGAGGACAAGGGAGATTTTTCTCTGAGGAAGTAAAAATAGAGTGAAAATCTGAAAGAAAGGCTGGGGTTAATCAAACCAAGTGAATTTGGGAGGTAGGGGTGGTCCCGAGAGACAAGGGAATATATTTTAAAACCCTAAAGGAGAGAACAAGGAAAGAGCAGAAACTCAGGCAAAGCCAGTGTGCCCGGCATTTGCAGAGGGTGCCGAGATACGATTTGTCAGCAGTTGGATTTAAGGAGCACACTAGGTCCTGTTAATGAGTGCCATCTTTATGAAAGTTTTGTGTTTGTTGTTGTTGTTCTTTGAGGTGGGGGTGGAGGACAAGAGAGGGCGAGAGAGAACCTTAAGCAGGCCCCACACTCAGCCCAATGCTGGGCTCAATCTCATGACAGTGAGATCATGACTTGAGCCAAAATCAAAAGTCAGATGCTTAACTGACTGAGCCATTCAGATGCCCCCTGAGTGCCATCTCTAAGCAAGAGCAACAAAGTAAAGCCACTGTGCATGTAAAACAGTGGGTGACACTCTCCAATTTGCTTTAAGAAGTTCACTAGGTACAAAAATAGTAGAGGGACTGGAAGAGTCTTGACTGGAAGAGGGACTCAAGAGTCTTCTTGACTGGAAGAGTAGAGGGACTGGAAGGTCAAGAACCTTGAATACAAGGTTAAAGCATGGTGCTTCAGTAATTCAGGAGATACAGCATGTTAATTGGGAATCCAGCGTTAGTGTTGGCATCAGGGACACTGGCATGCATGGCTGTAGAAAGGACGTGCCACAGAGAGGGGTTGTAAAGATGAGCACTACTGATCTGGCTCGAGGAACTGGAGGATGGGGAACCATGCATGGATGCGTGCTGTACAGACGGAGGACCTAATCAGAAGGGGCCATCATGAGTTGAATTCTAGATGTTGCAACAGAGGCTTCTCATCGCTTATTTGGGACCCTTCTTTTTATGAACACTATCTTGTTTTTGTGAGGCTCTATTACCATATGTGGGTAAAAACTCAATTTTCCATACCTCCATGCATCTAGTGGTAGCAATGTTAATGTATTTCTGGCCAATGAGATAGAAATTGAAGTTACTGCCAGAGATTCCAGAAAATTGTTATTCTTCCCATTAGTAATGAACATTATTTCCACATGCTTTTTGTCCTTCTTCCTTTCCCTTCCTCTTACTTGAATAAAGATGCATCCCTCGAAGGAGAAACAGTTGTCTTATAACCATCTGAGACAAGCCACGCGTTAACGGCAGCTCAGCATGACCAAAGAAGGAACCTACAACTTTGCCCAAATGCAGGATCACTGGACTGTCTGCCCTTGGAGTTTTTATTGCCTGAAAAATATCATTTCCTTATTGAACCTACACTTTGCTTAGTCTTGTTACATGTGACTGACAACCCTCCTAATTCTCGTTGCCCTGTTTGAGGCATCATCCAAGTGAGGGTATCTGGAGACAGGATGGACATTCATTTCTGGGAGCTGAATGTGGGCTGCACAGAAATTGATGGGGGGGGGGAGGTGGGGATCGTGAGCTGTTGGTGAACAAATACCCAGCTGTAGATGAGATTGCAGGGGGAGAAAGTACAGGGCAAGAATGCCTATGAGGGAGGATGTATTGACTTACAAGATTTATTGAATAGTTAGGGGAGCAAGAAATTTTAAAGGCAATGGAGTTACAGTCAAAGCATTAGAAAGAACATCAAGAATTCCCATTTTGCACACTTCTCCCTGATTGGTCTGCCAGATGGCACCTTCACTGTGCAGTTCCTCTGCTTAAATGTCTATGATCGCTCTTAATTTTGTACTGTATCATCATGTAATGAAGCTGAATGATTTAACACCCTTTCCCTTCATTCTCTAATGACACCAAATATTTTTACTCTGCTTTCTTAACTATTTCCTAGTTTGTTTGTTTTTTCTTGTTCCATCAATTCAGTGTGCCTTTCCTCACATGCTGTGTATTTTGTATTGTCCTCTTTACCTGAAATGTATTATTCTCCACTCTACTTTTCCAAATACCACCACAAAGTCTTTGCTCAATTCCCAGCTCCTCCATAAAGCTCTCTTCAGTGGTCTGATCCAGCCTCTTCTCTTCTCCTATGGCCCAGAACCCTTGAAAGTTTTCATCACACAGTCTTGAGAGTTAATGATATGTGTTGTTCACTCACGGTTTCATGAATATTTATTGGATCTCCCAAGCAGATTTTAAGCACTCTGTGTTTTATTTCTCTTTTGTATCATTAAAAGTATTTAGCAAAATCTTACCCAAGGGAGGCTTGCTCTGCTAGGTTGGAAAAATGTTGATTTAGAAATTCCCCTGTACTCCAATCCATGGGATTTGCCCCTATACGTTACTCTTCCCAAAGCATTTCTTGGATTCTCCAAGGCCAAGTACTTTATTAAGAGCACTATGGTTCACTTATATGCCCTGTTTCTCAGACAAAGGCTAGTATGTCCCACAGAAATATAGGAGAGACTCCACATTACTAATATTGTGCTTAGGAGTAGGACGTGATGGTAAGGAATGATCCTCTATAGGGCTGGGGATAAAAAGCATGCTTTTGCCAGTTCATTCAGAACCAACCAAGCACCAAAGTTTGTCTGAAGACCACATTCAGTGCAGGAGCCTCAGTTGGAACAGCGCTTGGGTACACAGAAGTTCTTTATCATGCACGTGACCCTTTGAATTTGAATTTCATAGGTACAAAGCAAATTGTTGAGTGGGCATGCAGTGGAGACCACAGCTCCAGTAGACTTCAGATCTTTGATGTTGCCCTAACTGTGCTGTTTCTCCTGAGATGTAGTATTATTTCTGCTGTGCCACCTTGCCTGGGGACAGAAAGCTTCAGGGATTTCCCCATGGTCTTCCCACCATATTAAGTCACTCCAGAGGTCAGGGAACCAAAGGAAGTGAGTTGGTTCCCAATCAGCTGTGGAGAGTATCCACCACAATTATGCTCACACGGGTTGGGAAATGACCACATGGTGACGTGTGGTCCCATCGGACTCACTTTAAATGAACCTTAGCCAGGGCTCAGTGATGTGGCTGGCCCCCAACACCAGTAAATTCTAGATTGTCAGAGTAAAATGAGTGACCACTGGTGGGTCCTCTGGTCTCACGTAATAGAGCAAAGCTAATATCTTCCTGCTTGCCTCTTGAGCCTTGTTTCAATAATATACAAAAATGTTTTCAACATCATTACTCCATTTTTCCGTAGCTTACAGTCACGTCCAAGCTTCAAGAAATAATACAAACAGCTGATTAGGACCCACATCAAGTATTCTGCCTGGGATAGCCAAGCCGGAGTTAGTAAATTGACTTCAAGTGGCCCATATCAATATATTCTCCTCTTTCCAGCTTTATGTTCTATACCCTGGTCAGCAACCCCGATACCACCCTAAAACATGCTGTGTTGCATGCCTCCTGGTTCATATTAGCTATATACATCTTTTCCCTCTCAGAATCAGGACTCTGTTCCCTTGCACAGATTAATATTTAATCTTCTCCATCTAGAGCAGTGATTTTTCCAATCAGCACTGCCAGCAAAACTTGGGAACTTATTGGAAATGCAAGCTCTCCACCGACCCAAGACCTACTCTGGGGTTGGGTCCTGGAAATGATCTTGTTAAGTTGTCTAAGTGACTCTGATGGAGTCTAAAGTTTGAAAATGAACAGGTTGAGATCAGTGGTCAGCACACTATGACCCAGAGGCCAAATCCCATCTGCTGCCTGTTTCTGTGTGGCCTGTGGCCTAAATATGGATTTAACATTTTTAAATGGCTACAGAAATGACCACGTCATGATATCAATCTTTGCCTTTTGGCCCACAAAGCCAAAAATAGATATAGTTTTGCTGTTTACAGAAAAAGTTTGCCAACCTTTGGTCAAGTGGCAAGCTGGAAAGATTGGACAGACTACGGAGAACAAAGGTCATCTTGTAAGACATCTGTTAGGACAACTCTTTACATACATGATTGCCACTTGAGGAGAGGAAGCTCTCTTCCACCAACAGAAAGGGAGCTCGGTGACAACTGGAGGCAATTGGAGATTTTCAGATTTGCTCACCCTAGTAGTGTGCCCGTTGCACACTAGGGCCCCAGTCCTACCTTATCAGTGCCTTTGATGTAGCTAGGGAGACTTATGAAGCATTGTGTTTAGTCGACTTATATCTTTGCAATCCTTCCACTTAAATCTGGGACCTGATTTCGCACTTTCTGTCATGTGGCTGCAGGAGACAAGGGCCTTTTGAATGATGGCATGAGGTTTCTGATCTTCATCATCTGCTTTGAATTGAAGGCTCAACCGAGCCTGCCATTTTCTATTTTGCAGGTTTCAAAGCCATTTAAAAAGTCTGTTCACTGTCCATTCCTACGCTGACTATTGGCTGGGAAGTTGAAAACTCCCGCCTCAGTTCAAGCCACCAGCCTTAAGAGCTCTGTGATTGTGGTGTTGTGGCCTGCCTGACCAGATTTCTACCCCACGCCACCAACAGCGGGTCCCCATGGCTACGGGATCAGCGAGCGCTCCAATCTCCGAACACCTCTCTCTGTCTCTGTCCATGGCCACCTGGTGCTATTCCAGTTGCCTTATGTGTGATTCCATCCAGGTGCAGAGATGAAGCTGAGAATTGGGTGTGAATCTTTTATTTTGTTTATGGTTTTTATTCTTTTTAAATTTTTTTTAACGTTTATTTATTTTTGAGAGAAAGACAGACAACACTGAGGAGGGGAGGGGCAGAGACAGAAGGAGACACTGAATCCAAAACAGGCTCTGGGCCCTGAGCTGTCAGCACAGAGCCTGACGCGGGGCTCGAACTCATGAACCATGAGATCATGACGTGAGCCGAAGTGAGACACGTAACTGACTGAGCTACCCAGGTGCCCCTGAATCTTTTATTTAAAAAAAAAATTAAGGTCACAGAACAGGAGTGGCAGAGTGAGAAAGGGAAACTGAGAAGGAGAAATGGCTGATCAAAGTTCTGCTACTGATTTCATTCCTGCTGTGGGCACTAGGGTCTCAGACCCAGGGGGACCTGGCAAGAACAGTGCACTCTAGAAGTTTTTCCACAAAATAGGGAAGAGCAGGGCATTTATACCCTGGCCCCCATCACCTATTGGTCAAGGAAGATCCCAGCCAGCCTGTCTAACTCTAGATTTGAGCAGGGGTGGACATAACCGAGCAACTTTTGGAGGAAGTGTAGCTACAGAGGTTACAAGATGTAACCAAGGTGAGATCTTACCAGGCTACACTGGAGGCCTCTGGTCACATCACGATAGACCTCTGTGATGGAGCGAACAAAGATGTAAGGAACGAGAAGATGAGATGGAGGAGAAAAGATACGTGGCATAGGAGAGAAAATGTCTTTAGGCCTACAGGAGCAAATAAACACCTCAGAACACTGCTGTCTTTAAATGAACACAGTAGTATATGGCTACTTCCTGACGCTCTCAGCTGGGCTTGGTTCCTGCTATAACAAATCTCATGGTTCATTAGTTCGAGCCCCGCATCGGGCTCTGTGCTGACCGATCAGAGTCCGGAGGCTGTTTCAGATTCAGTGATCCACTGGCCAACACCAACAGAAATTTATCCCCTCACAATTTTGGAGTGCAGAATTCCAGTCAAGATGGCCGACCCGGGCTCCTTACGGAGGTTCTGAGGAGAATCTGCTCCTGGCTTCTTCCATGTTTTTGGTTATTTCCTGGCTCACGACTCAATCTGTCCAGTCTTCAAGACCAACATAGTCAAAGTTCTCTCTATTCGATCTTCAACTTCTCTGTATGTGCCGGGTAATCCTGCCTCCCTCTTGTCAGGGTAAATGGGATTACATTTAGAACACACCTAGATGATTGAAGATATCCACGGGGGCACTTACAGCTTCCAGGGATTATGGCCTGATACCTTTGGGAGCCATTTTCTAGCCTCCTACGTTTTCCATTCTCAAACAATCGCCAGGGCCAAATTTAAGTTCTGAGAAAACTGGACAATATCCTATGTTGAGTGCCTATTTCATTTTCTTAAAACTTAATTCTAAACTTAGTTTATCTTAATATTTTATTTAAAAAGATTTAAAAACACACGTATTAAGACGCTACAACGTATTTCCAGAATTTACTCCTGCCTTTTATAAAACTGACCAACAGGAGATAAATGCTGTTTTTACCATGAGCTGGTGTTAGGTGATTAATGGTGTCATGTGACAGAAATTTGATGACCCCATTTACTAAGAAATGGCAACTAAGAAAGTAAAAAAAAAAAAAAAATGCTAAGCAGCATAAATGTTGCACAGTACAGACAGAAGGATAAAAGAAAGAGAAAACCTTCAAGAGCCACAGTAAAAAAAATAAAAATAAAAATAAATTGTCTACTTATTAGCCAATAGAAGACATTTTTCCTAGAGAAACCTTACTTCAGCCTCATCGTGAGTAGTTACGCACAGTAAAATTATTGTCAAACTCTCATGCGAAATTGTGCTGAAAAACTTATATTATGAGGGGATGTTTCTTAGTAATTAGTGAAAGATTTTAAATTATCTAGTACCGATAAATATAGTCATTTATTAGTTGTGTTTTTAACCACTTTAAGGAAGAGATCATTTTCACTGAAATCATTTTTCATCTCTGAAAATATTATTTTTAAATACTTTCCTTGTTACACTTAAAATAACCTGCATACATTTGGGCAGAGCTCTTCTTTATGAAGGTCTTTTTTTAATTCCCCAATACGGTATAATGTATCATGGTGACTGTCGTGGCAAGGTTACTTTTTATTCTTCCACATGTGCAAAAGCCCACATAAATTCTTAGCACGGAAGTCACAACTGTTTTGGATTGTTAGGCCATCTAAGTTTCTTTCAGATCTCCCTAAGCATTGTTGTATATTCCCTATTTTTAACTATGAGCTTAATCATACAAAGGACGATAAAATTCAAGATATTTCATTTAAATTCACAGAGATAGTTATGAATTAAATTTATACTATAAATTAATAAGCGGTTACAAGTGCCAAGTTAAATTTGAGAGTTAGAGACCTTTACATTATTTTTAAAGGTTTATTTACAAGTCCTGAAAAAAAAATAAACAATGCAAATACGTCCCATATCTGGTTCAGTTATAACTATAACTACAGAGCGTGATTTTGTGTTTATTGGGTTAATAGATGGTGTATAGTGGTAATTAAAGAGTACTTATGAAGCCTGAATAATTGAACATCCAGCTGTTGTGGTTGATTTTGATATGGGTATAGGGAGAGGGGAGGTGGTGTTGTTGCAATATTACAAAGGACCATTTCCAGATGGTGGGAACCCATCCTCGGCCCTTTGGGCATTTCCAGGACATCTGGCAAGCCATATGAATCAGACAAGATGAAGGGAAAATGCGAGATGCTTGAATACCAACGCCTTCTGATTGCATCAAGGGTTCCTTGGGAAGCTCAACTATTGGGTAGAATTTAGAAAAAGCTGTCTAGCAGGGGCATATTATCTGTTATAAACTGGGGGCTCTTTGAGGGCAAGGACTGGTCTTATTTCATATTTTGTCATGAGCACCTAGACCAACACTTATAGTGGTATATTGTTACTTATTACCCTGCTTGGTTAAGACTATTTAGAATGATCAGCATGGTGCCTGGCAAGCAAAATAATTGTCCAATAATGATTTAATAATTTCATTTGTCCAATAATTTCATTTCATCATAATTGTCAGATCATTTCATTTAAATAATTAAATCTTTGAAAAATATATAAACCATCTTATATCTAAAGTGCATTCCCATACAAATGATTTATGGTTTCCTGTAGATTTTGATGCTAAAAAGAGTCCCCTATAACTGTCTACTTGTTTACTCGAGGCCAAAAATGAATTCTCTGAGTACCTGGAAAGAAAGATATCTTTATAACAGAACAAAGAAAACCCCAGGTAAAAACAACAGTGATGGAAATAATGAAGGGGGATTTTGCTGACTTCATTCTTTACTTTTGAGGCGAATCATTACCTTGGGGAGTGATTGTATCCCCAAATAACTCCAAATCTCAGAAAGCCAAATAGCTTCCTATTTTTTTCAGATCTTCTTTATTATTTGAGGCCAAGAGCAGTTATGTAATTCCTGGAGAAGTGAGCAGACAGTGGGGAAAGTGCAGCATTCGCAGTGAGCAAGCATGTTAAACCAATGTTTTCCCATTATCAGCTGTGAGACTAATGTTAGTTTCCCCAAGGCGGTCACCCTGTGGGTACTTTAACTCTCAGCCTGTTTTTGTTTTTGTTTCGCGTTTGCTTGTTTACTGTAATTATGAAGAAATATTTCTTACGGCAATACTTGGAGAATTACACTCTATTTTAAAGCGCGTTTGAAAGGGAAAATACAAAATAGAAGTTAGCTATGATTAGTAGTAGTAAGTACAAAGTGGACCCGGAGTTTGAAAGAGAAGATTGTGAAGTGTGTCTTCTGCTATTTGACATTCACCGATGCTCCCAGAGTACCAGAGTGTATTCATAGAAATCCAGTCGTAAAACTACCCCTCAACCCATCCATGAGCAAGAATCCTTCTTACGGTGAGAAGGAGGCAGAGAATCTTCTGGAGAGACAGATGAGAAGAGAAGAGAAAGAAGAAAGGAGAGGAGAGGAGGGGAGAGGAGAGGAGAGGAGCGGAGAGAAGAGGAGAGGAGAGGAGAAGAGAAGAGAAGAGAAGAGAAGAGAAGAGAAGAGAAGAGAAGGGGAGGGATAAAGGAGGGGAGGAGGAGAGAGGAGGGGAGGAGAGAAGGGGGAGGGGAGAGGAGAGGAGAGGAGAAGAGAAGAGGAGGGGAAGGGAGGGGAGGGGAAGGGAGAGGAGGAGGGGCAGGGAGGGGAGGAGGGAAGGGGGAGGGGAGAGGAGAGGAGAAGAGAAGAGAAGAGAAGAGAAGGGGAGGGAAGGGGAGGGAAGGGAGGGATGGAGGAGAGAGGAAGGGAGGAAGGAAGGGGAGGAGGGAAGGGGGGAGGGGATAGGAGAGGAGAGGAGAGGAGAGGAGAGGAGAGGAGAGGAGAGGAGAGAATCCGAGAGCGCTGATGGCCGGATTGAAGAATGGTACAGTACTCCATCATGATTCCTTAGAGTAAGTGTTAGGTGCTTACCATTTGCCACCCTCTGTCCTTATTGTCTTGGGTGTATTATCTGAATCAAGACTGACAAACCCTGTGAGCTCACTATCTGTGCTTCCACTTCTTCCAGATGAAGATGTCGCGCTTGGGACAGGTAGAAAAATCTACCCATTTAGCTCGCAAGTATGCTGATACCAGTGAAAGCAGCTTCACTCACTCCGGTGCTCCAGGCAAAAGCCAACAGTCAAAAGTCAACCTTGACTCTTCTTCAGTTGTTTCTAAATAACCAAAACTGAATAACAATAGCGTAAACTCTCAAAATACATCTTCAATCAACTTCCTGCATGTTGGCTCCCAACTACCACTGTGTCCCAGCCATCGGTCCCTCTTGCAGGGTCAGAAGGCCTCCTCCCAATGAATCCCACTGTTTACTTAGACCCTCGTTCCTACACAGCAGCCACAGGATCTTTTAAAATAGATCAGAACGTGTTATTACCCTACTTGGCCGCTCCCATGACTGCATATGACACTAGACACTAAGAATAAAAGGCCAGTCCTCACCCTAGCCTCTGGGGGTTCAAAGGGCCAGCTCCCCACTCACTCTCTTACTCCCATCCTCTCCCTTCCCCCAGCCCCTCAGTGCACTGATTTCTTTGCTTTTCGGACAACACAAGCACACTCACACCAGTGCCATCCCCTATGCCTACAACACTGTTGTCTCAGGCGAACCCTTCATTTCATTCAAGACTTTGCTTTGTTTGTTCTTTAAAAGTCATTCAATCAGACCTGAGAATCCTATAGAAAAGAGAAGATATGCCACCATTTTCTCTCTCTTTACTCTTTTTTTTTTCTTTTCTCTTCATGCTACTTTTTTACTCATTGGAAATATATTATAAATTAATGTATTGCGTTCTTTATTCATTCTTTCCCACACAAGACTGAAAATACCAGGAGAACACAGAATTAGTTTGTTTCCTCAATGGCTGATTTCTACACTTTGAAGAGTGTGGGGCTCATGGTAGGCACTTGGTAAACATTTATCAAACGAAAAAAATAGGAAAGCTGAGTATTCAAACTCGGGTCAGTTTCACCCCAACTCTTTTGCTCAAAACCATTTTTGCATACTGCCGCTAATAGATTTATAAATCTAAATAAAATAAATTCGATACAGATATTCTCACAACTAAGGAAGCCTATACCGTCTGCTAGGATATGGGTGTTGTGGTGCTACAATTTCCATTTATATATTCATCCATCTAATCACGTGACAACTTGGATAAATGAAGACAGCCAGCTGTCTCAGAGCTTTGCAGACTTTCCTGGCATCGATCTAGAAAACAAAGCTGTACCAACTCTCCCTCCATCAATGGGCACTTTCTAAAATGTAATTTGTTTTTAATTTTTCAGTTACGGAGTTTTTATTCTGCAATTTACGAACCCCAGTAAAGAGATTTTTTTTATAGTATTAATAGAAAAGAATTAAAATGAAGAGGTTTTGTATTTCAAAAAGAGATACACAGTAGCTTTTCCATTTGAGTTTTTTCCGTTTGTTTTCAAAAGTACAAGTATTAATACGTTTGAGAAGATACTAACATATTACATGAACAATTATGCAGAATTTTGTTGAACCTTACCATGTTTCCCTAGCATGCTCTCCCGTAATATTTTTTTTTTTGTATATTATTTTTTCAGACAGCACGATACTTTTTAGTTAATACGTGCTCAATCAGTTTCACTAAAAGGACAGCCAGAAGCAGGTGGGGGTGAGGGAAGGCAGGATTGTATATGTATCAATAAAACTGTATAGATAAGGAGATATTTATTTAAATAGCCACAATGGGATGTACTTCCCAAATCAATATAGACCATGAAATCTTACTGCCAGCACTGGCTAGTTCTAACACACAGACACCGTTTCCTTTGTCATTATTGATCTTGAGAGCCATTATTTTGGTTCCGGATCAGTGACTACATTTGAAAAAGCATCTAGGGCATAATGCCTTCTCACTCTGATGGTGTTATTTGTCCACAGGAAAAGTGCTTTCCACCTCCCCAAGGTAATCACGATGAAATCCGAAATGTATCTAGTACGTATATGGAACGTTGTTCAATATGCAGACAACTCTTCCATTTAGCAACAAGTTAGGTCCCAAAACAAGTTAGGTTCCAAATGCTTCATCTGTTTTACTGGTTCCTAAACTGCGTGAAACTAAAAGGGGCATAGGCATGAGACCCCCACATGCTTGTCTTCAAAAGAGGCATGACTGTCAGCCCCTTCAAAGTGTTGCAACCAAGAATACTCCTTTTCTATTTCATGAGGCATCGGTATTCAAGATAGAATTTTGCCCAGTTTGGTTTACATCGAAAACGTCCCTTTTTCCTGTAATATTTGTGTGTTGGCAGAGACGTCAGCATCTATGTTGTCCTTTCAGAATCTCGGGGAGCCTGGGTGGCTCAGTCGGTTGAGCACCCGACTTCAACTCAGGTCATGATCTCACAGTCCGTGAATTCGAGCCCCACGTCGGGCTCTGTGCTGACAGCTCAGAGCCTGGAGCCTGCTTCAGATTCTGTGTCTCTCTCTCTCTCTGCCCCTCCCCTGCTCATGCTCTGTCTCTCTCTCTGTCTCAAAAATAAATAAAAACATTAAAAAAATAAATAAAAACAAAAGAACACAGAATCTCAAAGACCCATTGATAAAGTAAAATTATTGACTGTTCTTGAGGGAAAAGAAAAAAGAAAGAAAACAAGCGAACACAACATGTTTTTACCACGCACGGCAAAGGAGTTTCCAGCAAACTATGAGCCTTTTCCTAAATTTATATGAAGTAGACAGGCTCCCAGCATCTATGCTATTTTCATAGCACAGAGGACAAGAAAGTTTTCTACTTTATCAACTGTGTTTCCTTTTCTTTGGCTGGTTACTAATAATTATAATATACTATTAAAATGCACATTTTTTCACATTTTGCTCTTTAGGATTTCTTGCACTAGAGATTAATTTGCACTATATACCCAATAGCTTTGTTAATTTGTTTATTGCTTTTAATTTTCTTTATGTTCATTCCCAACATAACCATTTTTATGGAATAATATCTACAAAACTCAGGCTACACATTTAGGTGTAATGCCACTATAATTTTATGTTAAATTCTTAATGTTTATTCATTTTAAAAGAGAGAGAGAGAGTGTGTGTGAGCAGGGGAGGGGCACAGAGAGAAAGGGAGACACAGAATCCAAAGCAGGCTTCAGGCCCCGAGCTGTCAGCACAGAGCCCGATAAGGGTTTCGAACTCAGGAACCATGAGAACATGACCTGAGCGGAAGTTGGACGCTTAACCTACTGAACCACCCAGGTGCCCCTAACATTATTGGAAACATACACACTGATGTGGGAAATTAGATTTGTCAGAGACAATATTCAGAAAACTTTACTTGCAGAAGAATCAGATGTGTACAATATTCAACATTTGAATATAGATATGATTACCTCCCTCTATACTTGGCATAACTAGCTGTATATAAAACAAAGAAAAAAGAGGTTTATCTGTTATTTGGCTTCTCAAATGAATGGCTTAGCCACTTCTCACTGATTTGATTGATGACCAGTTTTCAAGCATTATCAGTTGTATCTTCTGGTGTAAGTCCTGTGATATGTGGAAAAAAATGAAAAGTTTGAAAAAGTTATGTTTTTGTTCTTTTTGTTGCTATAATAACAAACCATATGTGACAAAATGAAAAATATTGTGTGTGTGGGGGGGAAACTCCTAAAACAAATGGGAAGGATATTTTATCCATAGATTTTTCTATATTAAATCTTATTTCCATATTGCTAGACTTATTCAAGAGCGCATTTTACTGGTGTTGTTGCAATGATATTAAAGCTGCTAATTGAATAATGTACATTTCCTATTTGAGCAATAAGACTGTATAGAAATTTTGATGCACTTCTCACACAAGTCCCATTTTTTCAGTGTTAGCTATTTAAGCCTATACCATTTAGTGCTCTAAATCACCTCCTACTAGCATAAAATTATCCTGAATACATTTGCTGATACATCATTTAAAATGGCATTTTAATGGTAAGAATGGATTCATGATGAAATATGTATTATATTTCATGTTGAGGAAACAACCTCAAATAAGTCTCATCACATTATAAATAGAGTGTGTGTGTGACTTCCTCACTAACAGACTGTAAGAAATCATAAAGCAAACATGCTGCCTATTTCATATAGAAAAGGTCACAGCTGAGCGTTGATCAAATTACTCCCTAGAGAGATACCAGCAATAACTCTGTCTCTAATGCTTTCATATGGGAAATGAAGGAGGCTTGTCTCTCTCTCCCCCCCTCTGTCTTTGCAATTTATGCTTTGCACTTGGCCACGTCATTCTTTTTTTTTTTTTAAAGCAGTTACTCTTTTATTTATTTATTTATTAAAAAAATTTTATTAACGTTTTATTTATTTTTGAGACAGAGAGACAGAGCATGAACGGGGGAGGGGCAGAGAGAGAGGGAGACACAGAATCTCAAGCAGGCTCCAGGCTCTGAGCTGTCAGCCCAGAGCCTGACGCAGGGCTCGAACTCACGGACCGCGAGATCGCGACCTGAGCTGAAGTCGGCCGCTTAACCGACTGAGCCACCCAGGCGCCCCATACCACATCATTCTTAATAGTCTCTCTTTTCACTTCAGAAGCTGTCCATCATGGTCCTCAGAAGGGCGTGTGGCCAAGAGCCCACTCTCCCAGACCTCTTGCTTGGGGATCCCTTTCCCTCTGCGTGCCTTCCTGGGCACAATCAGTTCAATTGCCATCACAGAACAACAATAACAAATTTCAATGATTTTGCGTTAAATTGAACCCAGTTTCTATTCAACGTTGGTGATATCTAACAAAATGCCACAAACAGCAGCCTCTGAAGATAGAGGCCCCAGTCTGGCCCAGCTGTGCCTAGACACCGTCACGGTGGGTGAACGGTATGACATTAGCTAGCCATAGTCAACGGTGATGCATTTACACACATATCTTAGTTGGGGGAATGTGCTGGCTGCCCCCTCTGTGGGGCCTCCCCTCCTGTATTTTGGTGGATCTACATGTGACCTGACCTCCGGCAGCCTGGGATTACCTGTACTTCTCAGCTTCCTTGTGACCGAACTGGCTTTGAGAATGTTCTGAATGATGGCATGTGAGTGGAAACTGTGTACGTCATGTTTGGGCTATGTCCTGAAGAGAGAGAAGGGGGCAGAGGGGCGTGGTCATGCTTTATTGAAAATGTGTCCCTCTCCTCCTTTTCTTCTTCTGAAATTTGGTTTTATACTACTGTTCTGAATTCATTGAGTGGACCTTTCCCAACCAAGTTTTAACAACTATGAGGCTCCATTATATGCAGTCAGATTTTCTCAGTTCATGCAAAATATCAGACTATTTGCTGTTTATGAGACCATTTACTGTTCATTTACTATGTAGGTATGTAGGAAGCAGGGTGCTTCCAAGGTTACAGATGTATGGATAATGGTGGGGGGTGGGTGGAGTTATTTAAGCGGGTCTCAGTGTTTCCATGGTGATTATCTGGGGTGGTGACTTTTAAGGAAAAAATAATGAAGCAGATTAAATCTCTGGGAGGTACGTCGCTCTACAAAAACCAATCCACTCATAACAATGTCTTAAAATAATAATTATAATTTCTCATTCTTAGTTTTGATATTTTGATATGTATTTCTAATCTATTTCATAAATTATAATTCTGACGGATTTATGTTTCTGGGATGGGATTTTTTTTCCACAATAGGTTTGCTAAGCCTTAACTTAAAGAAAAAAAAAATCTTTCCAAAGATTATATCCTTCTGGAGGCAAAATTAGTTACTTTAATATCCAAAGTCTATTTAGAGCTCAGTGTGGGTGTCTATGCGACGGTTCTAAAACAGGAACAACGTGAGATCTGCTCAAAGACCTGAGGAAGATTTCCAAAGAAAAGAACCATATAATGAAACCCTTACTTTATACTACAGGAATGCTAATATTTTCACAGATATATGTTTGAGGATATGTTTTCGTATAATTATCTAAAACTTTAGAGTTGTTGTTATGGGTTGAATTGTGTCCCTTCGGAAGACGTTGAAGTCCTAACCTCCAATAGTTCATTTGTAAATAGGTCTCTGTTGATGATCAGTAAAGAAGTCATTAGGGTGGGTCCTCACCCCTTTTATCTAGTGTCTTTATAAAAAGGGCAAGTTTGGACACAAAGACAGACGGGTGCACAGAGAGAATACAATATGAACATGAAGACAAATATTTGGCTAATGCCTCTACAAGCCAAGGAACACCAAAGATAGCCAGCAAGCCACCGGAAGCCAAAAGAAAGAGCTGGAACAGATGCCTCCTCAGAGCCTCAGAGGGAATCCATCCTGTTGACACCTTGACTTTGGACGTGTGGCTTCCGGAATTGTGAGACGATAAATGTATATTGTGTGAGCCACCCACCAGAAACTAATACAGTCGTACTGAATGTATGCTTCAATTTGAATACTGAACGTGGCTTCATTCTGTGGCTGCCTCTTAGTCACTGAATGATCAAATGTAGGCGCCTCCTCATGAAGTTCTGTTCCGTACGAGATGGCCACGTTCCCTTCCTTTCTTTAACCAATAGATTCTGCACATCTGTACCTCACAGTACCTCTTTTCCAAGAGCACTGGTTTTCAAGAAGATGTGGCCTCAAGATACATCAGTGAGATGTAAAGGAAATAACAAGAAAGATATTTATGCTCCTAAAATCCGTTTAGATGCTGGAGTTGCAAAATTAGTATGGTTTCCGTATTCAAGGTGTTAGACTTTTATGAAGATCATAAAGAAAAGATATTTTGTTTCCATATTCCCTCAGTTATTTTTGAAATAATGTATTTTGTGTAATTATGTTTTACAAGTTTGTTGTAGATACAATATTTTAAAGCAATTAAAAATACAAGATGCAAACATATTCTCCTGATAACCATGAATTGTGATTTCATTATAACCCTGCATTACTATGTATTGTTATTAAATATAAATGATCAATTAAATGAATATGCTAACTACAAATCAAGGTAGAGTCAAGAAAAATATGCTGAAGCATTAATTTATCAATTAATAATACACTTCTGTGTTTCAGAATGCATAGGAATTAGCTAATTAGCGGTTCCCTAATTGCTCGCATTAACATGAGTCTGACGTTTAACAAACCACTCTGTTTCAGTGTTTTTGATCTGTACTGTTTTAGTCTTCCAAATACATATATTAAGTCTAAAAGGAATCTAGGTCCTAAAGTAACACCAGAAAGAAAAGGATTTAAATAGCCTACCAAGGAATATTTTAAAAATCTTTGATCAGACTGGCTCAATATCTCGATGTACCTCTATTTCAAAACTGCATATAACTGTCAAGAAGGATAAGATTACATATCAGATATTGTCATACTTCTGCCCTGTCTGGTGATGAGATTTTATCAAGGTGAAACTCTTCAATTTCTACCTCTCTCTCTCTTTTTTCATTGTACGTGGGAGATGCATTACAAGGTCTTCAGGCCATAAGCAATGTTTTATTAAAAAAAATAAAATAAAAAATAAAATAGGGGCAACATAGTTGCTAGGTATTTTTTTCTCTCAAGCTCATCAGAATCCATGTGTTTTTCTTTAAAATCCAACCAAAGCAACCTGACCAAAGCATGTATAAAGGCATCAAGAAGATAAGAACCATTTGGTTTTTCAGGGTGGCTTAAAACGCAACTTCTCAGCCGAGCGTATTACGTCTGATCGTGGACTGAGTGGAAACATGTCATTATCCTCCTGTCTCATGGCTTTGCATCATGAAAGTAAATTTGGTGATTTGTTGGAGATGATTTATTCATTCATGCTCATTTAGAAGGATGAGAGGGCTTGAACAGTCAGAATTACACAGAAGTGTTTGCTGTAAATAACGTGCTGGGACTTCTTGGACAGAGTGCTTTTTAATGTAATTTTTTTAGTTGGCAGCTAGTTTTCCATTTTGCCTATAGATTTCTGCTCCCGGAGAAAGCCAGAAATTTGGACATCAAGGCTTTGTGCCTATGCTTCCAACCCACCTGTTCTTTGCATAAAAATCAACGTTTTGGTTTCCTTGGAAGGATTCCCGTGATTCTGAAAGAACATCAAAAGGGGCTTTTATGTCAGGTTAAAAAGCTTGCATTTAATTATGTGATTAATGAAGAGCCATTAGAAGGATTTAGGCAGAGGAATGGCTGGTCACATGTGGGTGTGAGGTTCCTCTGGTAGCAGGAAGCAGCTTGATTTAATTTGCATGAAAAAGTACAGCAGGGTACCCTGAATCAAATGATTGAAAAATTTTCAAAACGATTCCTGTATTTTATAGTAACAGTATTAGCATATCGACCTGGATTTGGATTTTTTCAAATTCCACATACACGCTATTTTTTTTTAACTTTCTTTACTCCTACTCTCCAAATGTATTCTTCCTCCTCTGTTCCTAATTATGTCATACTTTTCGCGGGGCCATACAACTAAAAATATCATTTGTGCCTTGGAGTCTGTCCTTTCCTCCATTTCTTATTTCTAATAAAATTCATGGTTTATAACCATTCCATCTCTGCAATATATAGCATTTCTAGGTCCTCAGTCCTCTTCTTTCTCTGTCTATCCTAATCGACTCCAAACGTGGAAACTCTTCCAGGTGTTTCCAACTCAAAGTCACCTCTACCATTGTTGCCAAGACTCATCTTTTGTTGTTGTTGTTTGTGCTCTTGAGCTCATTTTGTATTAGCCATCCCCTTTCCTGAGAAACTTCTTTCAAGTTCTAAGGGTCCATTCTCTACCTGTCGACACCATTCTTCTTAATGGATCCAGGTATGATGCAATCGGGTCTAATTGTATCAGATCTCAGCCTTCCCAGAGCATGTCATGCATGGTACTCCTCATGTGTCCCTGTCTTCTTCACACTGTTTCTTCTAGTTCACCTGCCCTTTCCCCTCCTCTTCGGCCTTATAAAATTATCCTACACAGGGAAAGTCAAAAGGCATCTTTCATAGGAAGCCTTCTGGTCCTTTCTAGTAAGCAGCGGGAAGAATAATGGCCCTGAGAAGTGGAATATGCCATGTTACATGGCAAAGGAGAAGTAAGCTTATAGGTGAAATTAAGGTTGCTGATCAGTTGACCTTGAGATGGGGAAATCGTCCTGGATTATTTGGGTGAAGCCAATGTCCTCACAGGGGTCCTTGTAAGTGGAAAATGGAGACAGAAGAAGGAAAGTTAAAGAGAAGGAAGCATGAGAAATTCTTGGTCCAACGTTGCTGGCTTTTAAGATGGAAGAACGGAGCTATGAGGAAAGGACTAGAAGAAACTCTGAATGATGGGAAAAGAACGACATGGATTCTCCTCCCAGAGCATCCAGAAAAATTGGAGACTTTTAATTTTAGCCCAGTGAGAACAATTTCACGATTCTGACCTCCAAAACTGGAACATAATGCATTCATGCATTCTGCATTAAGTTTGTGGTTACCTCCTAATGCACACTCTTACACAGTAGAACGTGTTTCATTTAAGGTGAGGAAAAATGTGCTCAGAGAAAGCATGTAATGTGCCTGTTGCCTTTCTAGGTGCTTTCACACGCACCCATTTCACCTTTGTGACCCAGTGAAGTAGATGCTATTATTCTTACTTTAAAGGTAAGAAAAGTATTGCTCAGATGATGACTGACATTGAGCATCTTTTCATGTGTGTGTTGGCCATCTGGATGTCTTCCTTGGAAAAGTGTCTGTTCGTGACTTCTGCCCTTTTCTCCACCGGGTTATTTATTTTTCGGGTGTTGAGTGGGGTTAAGTTCTTTATAGATTTTGGATACTAACCCTTTATCTGATACATTGTTTGCAAATATATTCTCCCATTCCATTGGTTGTCTTTTAGTTTTGTTGATTGTTTCCTTCACTGTGCAGAAGCTTTTTATCTTCATGAGGTCCCAGTAGTTGCTTTCTGCTTTTATTTCCCTTGTATCCAAGGACATGTCAAGTAAGAAGTTGCTGCAGCCAAGGTCAAAAAGGTTGCTGCCTGTTTTCTCCTGTAAAACTTTCTTTGATGTTTTCCTGTCTCACATTTAGATCTTTCATCCATTTTGAATTGATTTTTGTGTATGGTGTGAGAAAGTGGTCCAGTTTCATTCTTCCTCATGTTGCTGTCCAGTTCTCCCAGAACCATTTGCTAAAGAGACTCTCTTCTATCCATTGGATCCTCTTTCCTGCTTTGTCGAAGATTTGTTGGTAATATATCTGTGGGTAAATTTCTGGGTTCTCTATTCTATTCCATTGATTTATGTGTCTGTTTTTGTGCCAATACAATACTGCCTTGATGATTACAGTTTTGTAATACAGGTTAAAGTGTGGGATGGTGATGCCTCCAGCATTGTTTTGTTGTTGTTGTTTGTTTGTTTGTTTGTTTGTTTGTTTGTTTTTCTTCAACATTACTTTAGCTATTTGGGGTCTTTTATGATTCCATACAAATTTTATGATTGTTTATTCCAGCCCTGTGAAGAATACTGGTGCCATTTTAATAAGGATTGCATTGAATATGTAGATTGCTTTGGGTATTATTGACATTTTAACAATATTTGTTCTTCTGATTTATGAACATGGAATGTTTTTCCATTTCTTTGAGTCTTCCTCAATTTCTTTCATAGCTTTCTACAGTTTTCAAAATAAAGACATTTTACCTCTTTGGTTAGGTTTATTCCTAGGTATTTTATGGCTTAGGGTATAATTATAAATGGAATCGATTCCTTCATATCTCTTTCTGTTGCTTCATTATTTGTGTATAGAAATGCAACCAATTTCTGTAAATTGATTTTTATTTCCTGTGACTTTATTCATCACCAGGGAAATACAAATCAAAACCACAATGAGATATGACCCCACACTGGTCAGAATGGCTAAAATTAACAACTCAGGAAATACCAGATGCTGGCGAGGAAGTGGAGAAAGGGGAACCCTCTTGCATGGTTGGTGGGAATGCAAACTGGTGCAGCCACTCTGGAAAACAGTGTGGAAATTGCTCAAAAAATTAAAAACAGAACTACACTACAACCCAGAAATTGTACTACTAGGAATTTATCCAAAGTATACAGGAGTGTTGATTCACAGGGGCACATGTTTATAGCAGCACTATCAACAATAGCCAAATTATAGAAAGAGCCCAAATGTGTCCATCAGCTGATTAATGGATTCAGAAAATGTGGTATATAGACAATATGTGCAATACATACAATGGAATACAACTAAGCAATGAAAAAGAATGAATTTTTGCCAAATGCAACAACATGGATGGAACTGGAGGATATTATGCTAAGTGAAATAAGTCAGTCAGAGAAAGACAGATATCATATGATTTCACTCATATGTAGAATTTGAGAAACGTAACACATAAATATAGGGGAAGGGAAGGAAAAATCAGATGAAAACAGAGAGGGAGGTAAACCATAAGAGACTTAAATACAGAGAACAAACTGAGGGTTGATGAGGGTTGGGGGGGGATGGGTTAAATGGGTGATGGGCACTAAGGAGGGCACCTGTTGGGATGAACCCTGGGTGTCATATGTAAGAGATGAATCACTAAGTTCTACTCTTGAAGCCCACACTACACTGTCAACTAACTTGAGAATAAAAATAGAAGGAAAAAAAAAAAACACAGAAAAGAAAAAAAAGAAAGAAAATACATTGCTTAGAAAGCTTTGGTACTTTGTCATTCTCATAAGATTAGATGACAGAGCCAGTGCTGGAGAAGGATGAGGGGTGGAGAATGGGCCCCAGTCAGGGTTGATCTGATTCTGATACCATTTCTCCCATACCAGGCTGCTTCCCAATCGTATGTCATTTTTCCCATTTACAATCTCTTGTTTCGTGATCAAAAATACTGAAGTGATCTTCTCAAGATCATACAGCTGGCTGTTCTGACTCCACACACCGTGGTCTTCCCGCTGTGCTGTCACCAATGTCTAAAACACTGGTGTGATGTCCACGGCACAGCTGGGTCACTTTGGCACAAGTACATAGGGAACCACAAAGCACAGATCTGTTTCACATCATCATTGATGGAAAATGGTTGAAAGAAACACCGTTGGCATTAATTCTCACTTCTCCATCATAAAGCAACAGTTGGACTTTGAAAATTTTTAAAAGCAGGCAAACTAATGTAATGGCTGCCCAAGTTTATTCTACTGGCTGTGAAACATTTTAGCACAGCTGCTAAAACATTTTGGCAATATGCAACTGTGTGTCCTTCCTTTAGGTATAATGTATCACAGATGCCCCAGGTCTTGTCTGTTTCCTCTGGTAACCATTTCTGCATCCTCACTCCCAGCTACTTTTTGAAAGGAGGGAGAGACTTATGATACATTGATAATATTTGTAGTAAAATAAAGAACAGAACGGTGGGATGATTATCTTATCTCCGCTTTTTTTCGCAGAACTTTCTTTCAATTATCTTTATCAATGTTCTTCAACTCTGTGGATTATCCATTAGAAGCATGTTTATTGGAAAATTCTGTCTGTTGAGTTCAAAATATCATTTTATGAGTCACAGCTAGTAAAGAGAGACGATAGATATTATTAACATAAACAGGAAAAGAAGAAGATAGCGATGTTTTGAAAATTAAGGTGCTTTTGGAGATACAGGACTTAGAGAAATACTTGTGTTTTCAAGAACGAAAGAGAGGCATGTGAAGAGGAAATTCCATAATCCTGAACGAGTTGAAAGAACAGAAAAATGGCCCGGTTGAAGAATGGAAACTTGGAACTCTAAATTCCAACAGGTATATGCCCTCCCAAGCTCGATTTCAGTATGCCATAACATTATCCAGGATCTTAAGCCCTTAGGAGTTTTACTGGAAATGTTTCTGCAGGTTATATATAAATACCAGGATTGACGGGCGGTGACTTCATGAGGCAGCCATGTGCGTTGAGAATAAATAACCATTAGCCATTTTGCTTATTGACTGGCAACGGAGTTTTATGATGAATTCTCAAGATGAGAGACAATGAAATTATGCAAAAATGGAGCTGAATCGCACTTTATCTAAATCTAACTCAGATTGATTTTGAGCCCTAATAGACAGGGTGCCCCAATGTTGGAAGATACTGTATACTTGAGATGATTTGTGAAACTCTGAGACAAACACTGCTATTTAAAGTATCAAGTTTATGGGGCTCCTGGGTGGCTCAGTCGGTTAAGCGGCCAACTTCAGCTCGGGTCATGATCTCGCGGTCCGTGAGTTCGAGCCCCGTGCCGGGCTCTGTGCTGACAGCTCGGAGCCTGGGGCCTTCTTCGGATTCTGTGTCTCCCTCTCTCTCTGACCCTCCCCCGTTCATGCTCTGTCTCTCTGTGTCTCAAAAATAAATAAACATTTAAAAAAATAAAAATAAATAAAGTATCAAGTTTATACATGTATTAAATTGAGGTAATAAAGAATGTTATTTCCTTCATCTTCTTCATCATTTTTTTTTTAATTCAAGTGGCATTGGGATCTACAAAATTGAGGGGAAAATTATTCTTCCCATAGCCACACAAAGCACAACAGCAACAAGCCCCTCGGAGATTGAAAAGTGTTTTGTGGGGAACAACACCCCTCTTGGGGAACTTCTTGGCTCTCATGAGGAGCTCCATGAGCCTGGCAGCCATGTGCCAGGCTGCTTTCTGTCCAGAAAACACTGAAATGGAAAGAACAGGAGGGTGGAGGTTGTGGCTGTGGCTGACTGATATGTTTGGGAGGGCACATGACAAAGTTCTTGCTATGATTGGGGCGGTAAAATCCAGATGTAGGGTAAAAACTCAAATTATGTCAAACCAGCTCTTAGGGAATTCAGTGTTGGGATGCTACTAAAATATTTAAAAATGCTCTCCAACCTAATTCTATAATAATTCATACCATTTTGCTTTTTCTACAAATACAGAGGTTGTCTCCTGTCCCATTCCTAAATAACAACGAAATGAAGAAAAAAAAAAAAAAAAAAAAGCTTGTGATATGTGAGAATTTCTTGTAATATATTAGTATCACCATTAATAAAACACAAGGAAAAGTCCACAGGTATTGTCTTTAGATGAGAGAGACCTATAGGTTGCCACAAAGTCCAGGCTGGGGAAGTAACTAGTAAGGGCGAACCCGTGTCGTGTCAAACAAACACTTTCCGTGTGAAGGGGCGTGTCTACGCTTGTTACAGGTGTCAAATCTCCTAACCCTATTTAAGGTAGGTGCTGTTATTCACAGTCGTTTTTCCATAACAAGAAAATGAAAACATGAGAAATAAAATATCTTGCATAAAACCCAACATTTGGTAAGTTGTAAAGCTGGGATTTTAACTAAACCAGCCTGGCTCATAAAGTTACCAATTTTGCTGTTCTACGAGACTTTAGCTGAAGGTAAAATATATACATATACATATATATACATATATATATATATATATATATATATATGTCTAACAAAATCTGTGGGATGGATAACAGTAACCATACTTTGATTTTTTTTATGAGTAACTAAAATTAATATCCAGCTCTGACAATATTTTAACCATCAAAATAGATGTGTGCATATATATTTTGAATATATATGCTCAAAAGAAAAGAAAGCAGTGAAACAGACTCCTGTAGCTTTCAGTCAATTTTAATAATTACGAAATTATGACCGATATTGTCTCAATGCTACCCACTTCCCACACCCAGATTATTCTGATGCAGTTCCCGGACATCTGATCATATTTGAAGATGTAGTTAATGGGAAGTTTCTACAAAGATCCAGGTGTGAGATATTTGGAAGTAAGAAGAGACACTTGTTGGCAGACTCTGAGGAAAAAATGAAGGGAATCAGGGCATCAAGAGGATTCGGAGGTTTGCTGATCAGAGGGTGTCTGATAAAGCTGAACATGCCTGTGGCCGAGGGAGTCCGCAGAAGCGGCTCGAAGTGACTATGTGATGTCCAGCCACGACAAAAGAAGTGTTAATGTCCCACCGACAAATAAAACAGTGATCATTCGGCAAATGACTTGGACGCACAAGATCATTAAGCCTCATTTCTCATGAGCACAGTCTTCTTACCCAAGGGTGGTCCTTCCTCTGTGGATCGTCAGATCAGCAGAAAGCATCCCACCATGAATGTGCTGAACTGTAACCAACTTCAGAAACTGAAACTGGCTGACGTTGAATAGCACAGAGATATGTGCCCGCGGTGTTTGCTTCCTGCTGTTTGCACTGGTAGAAATAAAGGTGGTAATGTAATCGTTCTCTCTAAAATTCCTTCTGACGCTTGGAACAAACTGAACGTAAGCGCATGGAAAGGTTTCACCTTGTACCGTTTCTGACACAAATTTGAGGGTTATACAGTAGGAAGTGTTTGACACTGTAATTTAAAATGACAAAGGGAAGTGAGCTGTGAGCTCTGCCTGAATGTGATATTCCCCTTGGACTTTACCGTCCCAACATCATCATCAGAAACTGTCACATTGTGTGAGGTGCTAAATGGAGATTAAGGTGGAGCAAACAAATTTTCACAGCAGGTTAAGTACATAGAGTCCTGGGAATAGAGACCGTGTTTTAACTAAGCCTAGAAAAAGTATCTATTGATCTGTCTAGACATCTATTGTCCCCAGCTTACTGAGTGCACCCAGAACCTGTGGATGGAAAAACCTGTTTCAGATTTACCTACGTTGAAGCAGGAAAAATAAATAATATAGGTAAATAATATAGGTAATATAGATAATAAAATAATATACATAATAATAATAGATAAGTAATATAGATATAGATAATAATAATATAGATAACAATAAAATAATATAGATAAAAAGAAAAGGTAAATAATATAGATATATATTTGAGAATTTGAAGTCTGGATGTTGTCCTTCAGCCCAGAACGTATTTTCTAAATCATGAGAACACGGCAATTTTCCATGTGGAAAAAAATAAATAATGAAAACGCCACAAAGGAAAATGGAATTAAAAAGAATTAAGCATTGCAACTATAGATTGTAAAGCAAAGAAATATAATGATGATCTGTATTACTGTGTTGCCATTATAAATATCTACATTCTATATTTTCAAATTGTTTAGGAAGAAGAAGCGTGATGAAATAAGACATTTTACTTTTAAAAGTATTGATAGATTAGTTTGAACAGAATGCAGCTTGTGATTAATCGACAATGGTGATGATGTTGGTGGTGGAATCCGTCCGATTTTGGCAAGTATGTACGATGTAACACTTGTAGAAATGGGGGCACCTGGGTGGCCCAGTGAGTTAAGCATCTGACTCTTGGTTTAGGCTCAGAGCTCATGGGATGGAGTCCTTCATCAGGCTCTGGGCTGACAGTATAGAGAGAGAGAGAGCAGGTGAGGGGCAGAGAGAGAGAGAGAGAGAGAGAGAGGGAACCCCAAGCAGGCTCTATGCTGTCAGCGCAGAGCCCAATGCGGGGCCCGAACCCATGAACAGTGAGATCATGACCCAAGCAGAAATCAAGAGTCAGATGCTTAATCGACTGAGCCACCCAGGCACCCCAGGGGTTCATTTTTTAATTAATAAATGTAAGTGAAGTATACAATTAATAAATGTTAATGGATTAAATTAATTTGTTTGGTATAACAATGTAGGCAAAGCCATCCTATGATTGCTTCCCCCCCCCAATATTATTAACCTTCTTAGGGAAAACATGCTGTTGCTGAATTGAAAAATATGGCACAGTGGGAATAGATCATCTCATACTGTTTGCAGAAGATTGGGTTCATTATCCATGCTAAGAATACAAGGGAAATGTCTTTGAAATGTAAGCTACACATAGGTTTGTTTTTAGTTGTGATCTCACATGAGTTACTATGTGATCTTTGGGAATTTCCCTGATGTAAAATGCAGTGCTCGCTTTTGAAAGGCACTGCTGGGGCCAAGATAAGTGAATTTTCATATAAATACCTAGGGAGTTCTGAAACTTATGTTAACAAGCGGAAATGCATTATCAAGAGCTTTAGAACTCTCCAAGCCTAAAGAGGTTGCTACTAATTGGAATGTTGAATGTACATTAGGTTGAATTATTCTCAGTGCAAAAAAAAAAAAAAAAAAAAAAAAAAAAAGTTCTACTCTGATCATCTCATATGGTGTAATAAAGCACATCAACATCATGACCCAAATTTATCTTAACCTTCTAAAACATGTTCAGTGTGTTTAGGTTACCATGAGCAAAATATAGAGAGAATAAATATTTGCTTGACAGGTCGTTTTTTTATAGTCATTTCACTTTGTCCTTTGCTACTTTCCATGTGAAAACAGTCCAAGATTTGGGTGCTAATGAAAGCTTTTTGGTGTCGGGATTTCCACGTCATAAAATATTTTCATCAAAACTCTTTTTTACCCTTCTCATTTCTATCACCAGTCAATTACAAGCAGCCAAGAGACCAAGTTCATCCATTCATGTGGGTGGTGATTTGCAATCTAGTTATAAGTAGTAATAAAGAAACAAATACAACTAGGCTTGATGTCTTTTTTTTTTTTTTTTTGTAATAGGTAGTAGTGATTTGGAGTTTTCAGCATGTAATGAAATCTTTCTTCTATACTTGGAAGTCCTTTGATTAACTGGAAAAGATAGCCATGTTTGAGAGTTTCTCCCCCAAACCCCTAACTGTACCAAAAATGATAATTCTCTCTCACTTCTTTAACACATTCATTGAAGAGGAAGAAGAAGAAAAAGAAGAAAGAAGAGGAAGGAAGAAGGAAGAAGGACTTCCAACATGGATGAAATGAAACTGTTTTTAAGTTTCAGTAGAACAAAGTTTTTCTGGGGCTGAATTCAACATAAGGCAGGCCCAACACAAAGTCAGTTCAAAGAATCTTATTATTGAAATTGCCAGAAAGACATAATTATAGCCTTATCATGTGGTCTGAACCCTGAGGCCAATTTCATAGTGAGGCTCCATTGAAATATGAAATCAGATGTGAAATTCACATTTTTAAGAGGAATTTCATTATTCTATTGGCACAGAGAAGATGATTTTAGCTATTATGTTATCTTACCTCAATTAGCAAAAGCAGCCTTTTTATCATAATGAAGATTGCTAGTCTGAATACTTTATTAAATCAAAGGATACAAGAACACCATAAATCCATATCATTTTTGTATATTTAACTTGAGAGATAATATGAGTATAGTTCAATAAAACATGTTTCAATGGTTTAAAAATATTTTCCTTCTCTTGGATTGTGACATTGTTGGAGGAACAATTAGTTTTATGGGAGACTGAGACAGGACGGTATCATTAAGCTATTTGTATAATCACCTGAACGATGGCTGTCCATCGTTAGCGTGGATGTGATCTTTGCATAGCCTCCGTTCCCTGAAGTTGAGCCATGCAATTCTACAGCTAACCCCAGCCCCTAGAAAACATTACATTCTAAATATATTGTCTTCTAACAAATTAATAAACCTTATCTCAGAGAGAATCGTTTTATTGAAATGGTGCTTGTCCAAATGCCTGATTTTCAAAGCATAACACCTTTTGAACTATCTAAAAGCACTTTAACTGGCAGCTTGGCCTTTTTGTGGCATTTCTTGTCTTGTGTCAATAGTAATTGATTTCAAATATATACAGTGGGTCAAGGGGTAAGCAGGTGAGAGGAATCGGACATACTGAAAGGCCTTGCAACATGACAGTCTTCTCTCTTAAGTGAGGAAAGACACCTTCTCAGATTCGGTGTCTAAATGACCACATCTTCCCTTGTTGGCTCGGTCTCTCCTATTCACCTTACAGTGGCCCGGCTCTTGACCAAGTCGGCTCAGACATTGCTCAAAGGTAAGGATTACTTCTTCTGTTGCCTGTGCTCTCCCTGGTTCAGAAGCACGTGGGCCTCAGAGCTACAAGAGCAGAAGGCACCCATGAACTTGCCTCTTCTTTCCAGCCATACGCCTGCCCTCGATGTCAGGTGAGGCAAGAGGGAGCGACTCTGTTCTTCTAAGTCAACTACAAATAACTGGCTGCCTTCAAAGAGATCTCAGGCCATTCAAAAATGAAAAGTGCTTCTCCTTCTTATTTATTTTCCCCAAGAATCGGATAAAATTACTCTCTGGATATTGGATTCATATTGCTTTCACAGAATCACGTATGGGCTTCCTAACTGTCAATTTGATTCATAAAGACACTGCAACTTGAAACAATAAATATGAAGGTCTTGGGGAATCGATATCGATGTCACTTCTTAATTCGTCCTACCTGATTCAACACATGAGGTCCCCCTTCAGCTATGACCCACTGAGGATTTTTTTTTTCCAACAGAGAGCTACATACACACATGTTGTATTTGTGTTTTACGCAATAAACAGATTTACTATAAATCTCGATAATCCCCAAGAAGGAACAATGCTAGAACTCTAATACAACCTCCCAAAACAATTTTTGTAATGCATTTCCCCCCCCCGCTGCCCCCGTGGGGTGGGCAGGTCACTGTTTGTGGAGTAAGCACCAGATTCATTAGTGGCTTGCATTTATGCCTCACACAGCCCCCAGATACTTGTCTTTAAAAGTAGAATTCCATTTGTCCCTGTCAGCCAGTCACCCATAAGTGGCAGAAGAATGTGGGTGTGTCGGGGTCTCACAGAGTTACCCCTGACACTTCAGGCTCACACAGGGCGAGCTGCATAAGCACATCAAGGAAGCTTTCACTAAAATCCAACTGTTAAAAGGGTTATTTCTCTCTCTTCTTCCCTTGCTCTTTCATTTGCCTTCAACCTTCCTCCCTTCTAACTCGCCCTCTTTTCCCCTGAGAGCATGGAAGCAATTTAAATGTTTGTGTAGTGTAACATTACCATTCCCCTATTTGAACATCAATTGTGACTTCTCTTTACTGGGTACTATCTGCCCATGAGGTGATAAATCAACTATCTTTTCAGTCACTAGGTTTAGAGGTGTTTAAGTTTTCATACCTTATTTAGCTTATCACAAGATCCCCGTAAATAAGCTATAATTACGTCTGTCCCCCAAGTCAAAAATCAGAGAAAATAAACCACTTTCCGGAGTCTTCAAGTGGTAGAGTTAATATTTATATTTGGTTGGGCCGAAATGTGTATGTGGTTTTGTCTTGTTCTGCTTTGCTTTTTACAAATAATACCAGCTCTTTCCAAAGTGTTGATTATGCATTATTGATAAGTTTATTTCATAATAACAATGATACACTTTTTAGAAAATACTTAAGTTCTGATGGTGTGACAGATATGTTTTAGTTGTTACATATGCGGTTATAAGATGAACGTAGCTGTGATTTAAATTCTCCTGGTGGATGACAAATAATAAACTAATGAGTAAAGCTATAATAAGTCAGATTGTATAAGTGCTATGGAAAAAATGAAGGATGGGAAACGGGTTCTAATCGCTGGTATGTGTGACGTGTTCATGAGGAGACCAAGTGGAAAATGAGCAAAGAACACAAAGCAGTGAAGGAAGAGCCAATCCGGAAAGGCCATTTCCTGCAGAGCAGTGAGTTAGCACAGGACCTGGGTGGGGGCAAGGCTCAGTGCATTCAGACAGCAAAAGAGTGCATGAAAAATTGTGCTCCAGGGAGAGAGGAAAGGAGATGGGGTCACAAGGCCACGGGAGGCCATTGAAACGCCTTTTTCTCTTATGTGGAATGAGCCCGGAAGCCCCTAGAAGGTTTTGAGCCAAAGAGTGATAGCCGTTCCATTTTGAAAAAAATAACTCTGGGTGCATTGCTGTGTATTTGAGAACCAAGAGTGAAATCAGGGGAAAGGATCAGGCTGCTATTTCAATAACACTGGCAAGAATGATGATTTCCTGGACCAAAGCAAGACTGAAGGAGCAGTGAAGCAGAGATGACATTAAGATACTCAGGAGGCAGCTCGGGGGAAAGATGGTCTATGGGAATTTTTAAATCACCCCAGATTATGGCAGGAATAATAGTGAAGAAGGAAACAGTAACCCAGGTAATAAATTTTGATGGGATGAAGGAAATTAGGCCAGAGGACCATAGAAAAATGTAGCAAGATAGGCAGCAAATGGTCCGATGGCATGAGCTCATGTTGGAGCCCCCAGAGAACATGTAGCCATTGGCCGCCATCAGCTTCTCTTTCTCGCTCTCAGCTCGGTGGCAGGAAGTTCCAAGACTCTGCAGTTCCCATATCTCTATTCCCATTTTATGAGGACTTTTTCTGTTCAGATGACCAGTTCTCATGACGTGATTTTCCTTTTTGCCTTCACTTTATTTTCCATTCACTTTCCTTTCTCCTTGGCAAAATGTTTACCCCCTATCCTCTCTCTTTCCTGCCATTTCACTCTCTGGCTTCCACCGAAGAGATATACGTCTCTCCTAATAATGCTTTTCTTGGAATATTTACTTTCTTTTGGGCTCCTTTCTCCCCAATACATTAGACTTATTTTCATCGTAGCCAACATGCTTTCCCCCTCTTACACACACTCTGCTTTCTACAAACAGACTTGCCTTCGGTGTCTTATTTATTCGGGTAATAATAAGTCAGAGAATGCCACCGGGACAGTAGTTGTAGCTGTTGAATTTAGAAGTAAATACATAAGTTAAAGTTTCTTTGGCCTTCCCCTCCCCGCCCCCCGACCCAGTCCTCCTTCAAGGTCTGCAATCATTCTATGTTACAAATTGTGCCAAATTGCCCCTTCCAGCTTATTCCAGGTATCCTAAACATTTTTCCTTCTGTGTATTTTTCTTTGTCTTGCCTTTTCTCCATACTCTTTGGAAAGTTACATCATAAACAGCTACGTTTTCATGTAAAATAAAACTTCAGAATTTAGGTCAACTGGATCACTACGTTGTGGAAAAAGACCATCAATCCGTCGTATGTTTATGAGGATAGTAAATTACAGAAAGTGAAAGGTAACCGGGTGATCCTTCACTTCTAACTTGTTTTGTGGCATGGGGCAGGTTTCTTCACATTTCTAGGGCTCGGTTTCTGCATGTGTAAAATGTGTTGTCGCCGGCAGAACACGTCTCACGTTCCCAGAGTTACCCTGAAGGAGGAGGGCGGCTGATCACCTAACAGCAAAAGGGGGAGAACCCGCTGAGTCCTCCTCACCGGCTGTGTGCTATCTCTGCCTCAAGAGACAGACAGAAGCTTGACTGAGTGGACAGCCTTGGCCATGTGGAAATATCGGCACCATACCTCACACATTCATCGTCTGGTGTTCAGGTGGAGACAGTACCCTGCCTCCTGAACTTTCATCCACTCTCTGCTCCCCCCCCCCACTACAAATCCCATACCCCCTCCAAAGCAAGGTCTCCCCAGGCTTGGGCTTTCCCCAGCCTCCTGACTCCTGCGGATCTACTCTGCTGACTCTGCTGTCTCCACGGATAGGTTTCCAAATTCTCGATTCAGGGTGCAAGTGGAACGTGCCTCTGTGGCCCCAGGTTCAACTGGCATCCATCAATTGTCTTGATAACAGAAAGGCCTTATACTGAAGTTACATTTTAGCTCCATACCTTGGCCATTAGGAAGGATGATATTCTCGTAATCTGGTACACTTCTGTGTACAGTAGGGG
Source organism: Panthera uncia (assembly GCF_023721935.1). Taxonomy (NCBI): domain Eukaryota; kingdom Metazoa; phylum Chordata; class Mammalia; order Carnivora; family Felidae; genus Panthera; species Panthera uncia. The sequence continues at coordinate 72,452,394 of NW_026057576.1, forward strand.
AAGGAAGACCGGGGCGGATCAGTCAGTTCCTAAGGTATGGCATTATCCCAGTCAAGAGTAACCCTCTGCCTTAGACCTGAGAGGGTTTTCATTTGTGTGGCATGGGCGTCTGCATCACAAAACTAATCAAGGATCACTAGCTTTCCTGCCAAATGTTTGCTTTGTTTGTTTTTAAACGAACTTTAAAACATTTTAGAACAGTTTTTAATATAATTTTTAATGTTGATTTATTCTTGAGAGAGAGAGAGAGAGAGAGAGAGAAGGAATGGGGCAGAGGCAGAGAGAGAGGGAGACAGAAGCCAAAGCAGTCTCCGGTCTCTGAACTGTCAGCACAGAACCCGAAGTGGGGCTCGAATTCAGGAACGGTGAGATCATGCCCCGAGCTGAAGTCAAACCCTTAACCAACTGAGCCACCCATGTGCCCCAAGAACAGTTTTAACTTTACAGAAAACTTGTGAGCATATGGAGGGCAGCATACGCCCTCCACCCAGTTTCCCCTATTAACATCTTGCACTAGGATGGCTCATTTGCTAACGACTAATGAACCAGTATGAGGACATTTTTATTGACTAACACCCATACTTTACTCAGACTTTCTTAGTTGTTACCTGATGCCTTTTTTTCTGCCCCAGGACTCCACCTTATATTTTTAGTCATGTCTCCTAGGTGCCTTTACACTCCAAGAGCTTCTCAGACTTCTCTTGTGTTTCGGTGACCATGACACTTTCGAGGAGTACTGGTCAGGTATTTTATAAAAATATCCTTGGAGCGCCTGGGTGGCTCAGTCGGTTAAGTGGCCGACTTCGGCTCAGGTCATGATCTCGCGGTCCGTGGGTTCGAGCCCCGTGTCGGGCTCTGTGCTGACAGCTCAGAGTCTGGAGCCTGTTTCAGATTCTGTGTCTCCCTCTCTCTGACCCTCCCCCGTTCATGCTCTGTCTCTCTCTGTCTCAAAAGTAAATAAACGTTAAAAAAATTTAAAAAAATATCCTTTAGTTGGGATTTGCCAACGGTATTACTCATTATTAAGATGGGGTTATGTGTTTTGGGCACAAAGACCACACAGAAGTAAAGTGCCGTTCTCCTCATATCGTATCAAGGGTATATACACTATTAACCTGACAGTTGGCTCTCGGTGTTGACCTTGGTCACCCGGCCAGTGAGGGAGGTGTTCTACTTCACCTCCTTGAGAGTGAAGTGTCGACACACATTTGGAATTCTCTTACACAGGAGATTTATCTTTTTTCTCCCACTTATTCATATATCCAATCATTTATTTACATCAATATGCACTTTGAGATATTTATTGTATACTTTGGGTTATACCCAAAGATTATAATAAAACATCTTATACGTTGTTACTAAAAATATTCTACCTTGGTCTCAATAGGGATTCTTTCATTTGGCTTCTGTGTTTCTTTGACATGTCAGATACTTGTAGTTTTGTTTGTTTGTGTGCTTGCTTGCTTGTTTTAGTGCTTCCTTACTTTTTTGACACTATGAGGTCACCACCTTATTTATTTCCTGACCCAGTTCTAGAATCATCCATTTCGCCAAGCCGTCAGGGTACCTGTTATTTGAGATGATATTAGAAAGCAATATCTGAAGGCGAGATGTGCTCATTTCTGCTCAGTTGCCCTTGTTTTAGGTGCTAAGTGAAGGCCAAATACAATCTTTTCTATTAGTCTTATCCTCGATAGATCCTATAGGTAGATTTTGTTGCAAGTAACAGGAACGATGTTTCAGACGGTCACGGCATAGAAGTAGAGGAAATTAATGACAGGATTATCGTAAGATACCACGCCACTCATGAAAGTACTCTGTTATTTGAACACAGATCTTGATTACTTAGAAAGGTGTATTGAAAACTCAGGAGCAGCCACAAGACTTTTAAGGACGTGCACTTCACACATTAGGAAAGGATGAAACAGAACTAAATAAGCTACTCTGTTAAAACCTGAGAAGACGTAGAAAGAGAGGAAGGAAAAAAAAAAAACCTCAAATAATTAGAACAAATGTAAAACAGTTACAAACATGGTAGAAGTTAACTCAACTACATGCATAATTACTTTAAATGTGAATATTCTGGGGCGCCTGGGTGGCTCAGTCGGTTGGGCGTCTGACTTCGGCTCAGGTCACGATCTCGCAGTCCGTGAGTTCGAGCCCCGTGTCGGGCTCTGGGCTGATGGCTCAGAGCCTGGAGCCTGCTTCCGATTCTGTGTCTCCCTCTCTCTCTGACCCTCCCCCGTTCACGCTCTGTCTCTCTCTGTCTCAAAAATAAACTTAAAAAATAAAAAAATTAAAAAAAAAACTAAAGAAGTCTGAATAAGGTATAAAGATTGCTTAATAATAATGCAGCAGGGCTGGATCCCTGATTTTAACAAATTATCACACTAATGAAAGATGTTAATAATAAGGGAGACTGCTTATACTGTACATAGGAGTCTTCTCTACCATTTTGGCAACTTTTCCCTAATTCTGACCTAATTTCCCATAAAGTGTTTATTAAGTATACTGCCAGAAGGTCATCTTATTCCAGCGAGCAGTAATGATCGCTTGCAGGGGGCACTTGGGTGGCTCATGCAGTTAAGCATCCTACTTTGGCTCAGGTCATGATCTCAAGGTTCATGAGTTCCAGCCTTACGTCGGGCTCTGTGCCGACAGCCCAGAGCCTGGAGCCTGCTTTGGATTCTGTGTCCCTCTCTCTCTCTCTGCCCCTCCCCTACTTATACTCTGTGTCTCTCTCTCAGGAAATGAATAAATGTAAAAAAATAAAAATAAAATAATTATCCTTAAGAAATAGACCATATAAAGTCAGGTGAAACTGTATATCTGATAAGCAGAGCTTTATTATAAAAAGATTGTATTGTATTCTGAATAGGCTTTTAATTGTTACTACGAATGTGTAAAGTCTTTAAGTAAAGACTTAAAAATATATCCTGTTTAAAAACATTTAATAACTAAAATCCACATATAAAATGATATCGTTTACTGTATTCAGAGCTAATTTTGGGGGAACCTGAGGGACTCCGTTGGTTCAGGTTACAACTTTGGCTCAGGTCACGATCTCACAGTTCACGAGTTTGAGCCCTGTGTCAGGCTCACTGCTGACAGCTAAGAGCATGGAGCCTGCTTTGGATCCTCTGTCCGCACTGCCCCTGCCCCTCCACTGCTCTCTCTCTCTCTCTCTCAAAAATAAATATTTAAAACCTCATTTTGATGACTATGAGGAACTGAGATGCATCTGAACCCAAGGATATATAACCCTGGTCTTACGATTAGCACAATGCTTTCCGTTCTAATGTGAGAAGCTTGCCAGCTTCTATTATGCTTATGTGGTGCAAAATTTTAATAATTAATAGACTAAGCACCAAAAATGTTATTGGAAAAGGCATGAAAAATAAAAAATAACTCTTATGTGTTGGAAAAAGTTCAAACTCACTCATAACTACGAAAATGCAAATTAGCACAGCATTGAGATGTCATATCTCACTTATTGGAGCTGCAAGAATGGAAAAGTAGGACAATACATTCTACTGGGGAGGCTGTGGGGAAAGAAACAATTTCACATATTGTTTGTGGGCACATTTCTGCAGGAAACTTTGCCAATACTTAACAAACTACAAATGCACTCATATTTTTATCCATCAATTCCACTTCTAAGAACCTATCACGAGGATATACATTTAATAATACACAAAGACACATGCGCAAGTTTACTCACTAAAATGTTGTTTTTAATTGAAATATACTGGAAATTGAAATGCATAGGAGAATAGTTGAAAATGTTTGGTACATACACACAATGGGATACAATGCATCTGTAAAATAGAATGAAAAAGAGGGATACCTGATGGCTCCATCATTAAGCTTCTGATTCCTGATTTTGTCCCAGGTCATCATCTCACCGTTCATGGGATCAAGCCCCATGTCACTCTATGCTGATGGCACGGAGCCTCCTTGGGATTCTCTCTCTCTCTCTGCCCCTCCTCTGCTCTCTCTTTTGCTTTCTCACTCTCAAAATAAATAAATAAAACTATAAAAAATATATGAGAAAGATATCAATGAATTGCTATAGGGTGATTTCCAGAATATACTGTTAAATGAGGTAAAGCAAAATGCAGAGTATCTATAATGTGTTGCCTTGCATTTAAGCAAGAAATGGGGCTTAAGAGATATGCATGTATCCAAAAAATAAATATAGGAAGAATAAACCAGAGAGTAAAATGATTGTTACTTACAGTGTTGAGAACGGGGGATGGGAAAGTATAGAAAATAATGGCAATGGAGGCTGAGATAAGAGGATGAGACTTTGAAAGTCCACTTCTCAATTTCTCAGTAAGAAACAGGATAGTTGCATAGTCTCCAAATTATGTTCCTTCAAATGTGCACCAACTAAAAAAAGGAGGGAGCGGAAAATAGCAAATTACAATGGAGAAATCCAGCAGACCCTATGTTCTCAAGTGATCAAAATGGAAAAGCTAAAATGCTCCAAAATGCTCAGCTGTCCTTCAAGTCCAACCCTCAGTCTATGGTAGCTGGTGGTTTCCTGCGATCCCGAAGAGGGACAGGAGAACATGTTTAGCGTGCCACTTTGGAGCTCTGTGTCACAAAGCCCCCTGCATCGGCCCCCAGACCCCCCCCTCCCCTTTCAGCTATCTGGAGCTTGAAATAGCGAGACCGATCTTGGAAGGTCTTTGCCAACGTTAAATGAGATAACATAAGCACTCTTATTTTCTTGCGTAATCTCGACAGCTTTGAGTGCCTAGTGTGTGCTACCAGGGCCAGCACTCCTCTGAGCTAGGCACGGTCACTGGTATGCACATTTAATGATGAAGACAGCGAAAGTCAGAGAATTTCAAAGACTTGCTCAAGGTGAGAAGGCAGCTCGTGTTGGGGGTGGGGGAGCCTAAGACACAGAAGTGAAGACACCAACCCACGCATCTTGATTCCAGAGCTGGTCCTCTTAATTATCATTGAAAGGAGGACAGAATAGGTGTCCCCCAGATGCTTCCAGTTTGAGGCAGCATAGACTAATGACGAAGAACCTGGGTTCTGGAGACGGAAAGGCTGGGTTTTCATCTCGGGTCCTCCACTCATTCCCTGCGTGACAACGGGTAAGTTACTCAACTTTTCTGGGCTTAGTTTCTTCATCTGGAAAAGCAGTATGAGAAGACATACCGAATGAACAGGGCTGTTACAGAAGTGGGTGAGTTGCTATATATCAAGAACCACTCAGAGCTCGCCTTCTAGATCCTGTTAACCTACATATTAGGAAATAAATTTGTATTCTTGCTTTCGATGTTGTTAGTTTTACATTTCTTCACATAGCTTTTCATTTATACCTTCTCTTGAGGGATGTGGAGATGAAATGAATCCAATGACATATTGAACGTTTAATAATTGCCTGAGATCATCTTCAGTGTTTTTGGTCAAATGTTTCTGAATCTTAGCCTTCTGGGTGCATTTTGGGACTCACCCGCTGGCCCCCTCTGGGGGAGCTCAGGACTAACTTTGGCCAATGACCTGCGGGGAAAGCATCAGTCTGTAGTATTTAGTTGCCAGTGAAACTTCTTGTTTTTCTGTGTTCTGCTAACCAACTGCTTGATTCTCCCGAGATCCTGAGTGACCACAATGGATATAGGCTCTTGCTGACTTACAAGAGAAAGAGGGTTTTTGTGGGAACTAAACCTCCTTATTTTATTTTATTTTATTTTATTTTATTTTATTTTAGAGAGAGAGAGAGCAAGGGAGGGGCAGAGGGAGAGAGAGAGAGGATCTTAGTCTGGCTCCATGCTCAACGCAGCATCCAATGGGGGCTCGATCCCATGACCCTGGGATCATGACGAGCTGAAATCAAGAGTCGAACGCTCAAGCAAGCGGCACCCAGGTGCCCCGAGAACTAAACCTCTGAAATGAACAAGCAACCGTGAAATGTCACGGCGGTTCCAGCATTCTAAGCCACGTCTCTCTTGGCTGAATCATTGCCTGACTGAGTTGTTAAACTTGGCAAAACCTCGCCTAACCTGAATGAGATATTTAATAAAACGGGGAAAAAATTAACCTCACCGTAAGAAACCAGCATTGCTAGGAGTTGTTTCAGTATACACGAGAGCAGCTACAATCTGCACATTCTGCTTTAAAGGGTCACATTCATCTACATCACAATTGCCCATTTGCAAAGCATAAATGGGTCGCTGGATGAGTTTGGGGACAAACGTGTAAACTAAGCTTTCACACAGTTTTCATTGAATTTCAAGAAGTGTAAGCACTGTGGAGAGATGCAAGAATTCGGAGAAGAAGAAGCCAAGATATGTCAACATAACTGAAAATACACCTGATCCCTGACAACCAGCTCATGCGTCTTGAAGCTGGAATCCTGTGCCGCGGCTGATGGTTTCCTTCTTCTCTACTGTGCATCCGCATGAAGTCACTGACAGCGGCAGGTCAACATGCAAGTTGCAAATGATAAAAACCATTACGTATATATTGATATTTTCAGCTCTAGCATATTGTTTGAGTTGAGAACAAATACTATTGCAAATCCAGAGGCTTAACCCATAACTTCCCTTTTTTCATTAATTTTTTTTAATGTTGATTTATGTTTTGAGAGAGAGACAGACAGACAGAGCATGAGTGGGGGGGGGGGACAGAGAGAGAGAGGGAGACACAGAATCTGAAGCAGGCTCCAGGCTCCAAGCTATCAGCACAGAGCCCGACGTGGGGCTCGAACTCATAGACCGTGAGATCATGACCTGAGCCGCAGTTGGATGGTTAACCTACTGAGCCACACAGGTGCCCTGACATATAACTTCCCTTTCACTGAATACACACACACACACGCGCGCGCGCGCGCGCGCGCGCGCGCGCGCGCACACACACACACACAGGTTAATCTTAGGTTCATATGATTACAGAGGAATACAGAAGAATGTTTTTGTTCCATTAATTCATCACAACTTATACCCATTTTATTTGTTAATACCTGGATTTAGAACTTAATGAATATTTATATTTAAAATACCTTTAAGTTACTCTACTTAATACTCTACACTCCAAAATTTCTGTGCGTTGGAAGGCTCTGTGTGCTGTAACTGGTCAGCCAATAATACTTTTAATGACGTTGGTGAAACACGAACCTTAGTTAATTGGGGCTATGGCCACAGCTGTAAGAAATTACGTGCAAACACTTATGTGTGTCCTATCAGGTCAGTTACATGAAACAAAATGAAAGTTACTTTACCACAGGCATATAAAAGCCCTATAAAAACCATATACCAATAGGGGATTAGAGGTCTGTAAACGAGGAATCCAACTTCATCGAATGGGGAACGTAAATCTTATTTACTTTTTTGGTACATCATGTGAACGCTGGGAGTCCTTTCTGATTCCAACTAACGATTTCTTAGCATGACTTCCAGAAATTTTACCTCAGTGGTTCTGGAACCCCCCTGGTCAATAAAAGGCAACAGAACCATACTTCAGGTCAGAAAACTTCAATCCTGTTCCTAGAGCTGCCATTACTTAGTCTCATGGCCACGATTTTATTAAAACCTCCCAGGACTTCAGTTTCTTTGTCTCTAAAATGAGGGTTTGGATAAGAAAATTGCAAAGAGCACATCAAACTCGGATGTCATGAAACTTCATTCCACGTTCTCCAGTTTGGTGTGTAAAATAGCTGTATTCTGAGCAGTGGTGTTTTTCCTTCTTGATCCGTCTGTCTTTCCACCAGATGTCCATGTGATTCAATGTCCTCCTGATCAGAATGTACGGCTGAAAAAGTGATTTGCAGAAGATATTTGGCAAAGACTATCCAAGGAAGATGATCTTTCTTGGAATATAGTTAGAGAGACCTAATCAGTACGACTGAGCTCCTATGGCACCACATTCCAGCGCAGACCTGAGGCAGCAGGCAATTTAGAAGGGGGTGGGCACTCCCCGAGCTGTGCAAAGAAGGAAAGAGAAATGTGACTACAATTATTCCTAGTCATGTGCTCCCCAAGGGGAAGGAATCAGAAGTTGAGATCAGGTGCACATATCCCTAGTTAATTTTAATTATGTCAACAATGTAGATGCTCCTCACTTTATAGTGTGGTTTCAGTTATCCTCCATTAATCAATGTATGCTTCTTTCCACTTGCACATTTATCATGTCTAATATCTGCATTCCGGTTTCTGCCAACACCAGGATGTAGCTCTTCATCAGTTCTTGTTCAGACTCAAAGAGATCATTCTGATTGTTCTTCTTTTCTAGCTATACTCCATGTCATTGACATTCACAACGCTGAAAAGCAACAGCCATCATGTTAGTTTCCAAATTAAAATGTTACAGTTTTTTTTTTTCCACTTAAGATTTACATGAACCACCATGGAATGACTTCTGCATTATCTGTCCATCTACATTTTCACCACTCTCACCCCATACCTATGGTGGTGCCATACTGAATTATGTGATCATCCTTCCTTCCCATCAACATACTTGGCTGATAACTTGTCTGGGGCTTTGGCCATGCTGTGCTCTCCACCCGCAATGCCTTCCCCTCCTTGTGCAAAGGGATCATTCTAGACTAAGCTACCAATGTCACGCTCTTTGCCAAGAATCTTCTTCTGCTTATTTGAGATTTTCTGCATTCATTCTTTTATACCCAATGTTATGCCAACACATAGGTCTACCATAGCACTTTTATTTTTATAGCATATAAGTTTATTAGGCACAATCTCTATGCCCCCAGAGGTAAGAAACCTCTCTTTAGAAAGAAGAAAGAAAGAAAGAAAGAAAGAAAGAAAGAAAGAAAGAAAGAAAAAAAAGAAAGAAAGAAAGAAAGGTTTTTGCATTCCTAGCACCCAGCAAAACACCTAATGCATACCAGGGTCTCAAAATTGTTGAATGAACTTCATAAATATATTACCTTCAGGAAACCATAAGTTGAATAGTTACTTCCAATGGAAGATATATGGGGATATAAGTCAAATTCTCCTGTACAGAGCAGGTAAGATAGGAAAGTGCCATTACACTGAGTAGTACCTGACCACACGTTTCTTTCTGAAAATGCTCCCTGTTACGTTTACTATAGATGAGGTATGCTGACCTGCCCTTCTCAGGGTAGATATTGTAGGAACGGTTTGCTTTCCCACGCTGCGGTTTGCACTGGGAGGGGTCTGTCATCTGCAATGGGAATTATATTAAAATTTGAGCTTTATCCTTACATAGTAAAGACTACTTTTATAAATAATTATAGCAAGATAGAATGTAGTGAGTGCCCTCAATAATACGTAGGTGGAATACGAAAGAGAGGGGAGTAGAAATAAAAATATGCAAGCATTTGGCTTTTCATTCATTCTTTCTTCTACCTATTCTTCTTCTCCTCCTACATTCTTTCCATTAATTCCACGAAGGGCTGACCTTTCCAGGGAATGTACTTGTACTTACCTTTATGGACATATATCAATCCATGTGAAAAACTGCTTGAATAAATATGTGAAGGGGTCAAGAAGATAATACATTTATTTAAAAATCATGCAAGTCACAGACCTAGTTTAAATGCTAAGTGCATCTTTCATAGCTTTTGACATTTAATAGATATTCAATAATTATTTGTTGAATAAATTGTCTTAAATTGCTCCAAGGGTTAAAAAAAATATCTCTGTGAATGTGTTCCTCTATACAAATTAATTTACAATTCATAATTACATGCTGTGGTACATTAGGTCTCCTCAGAATCTATAGGGATTGGTTTTCTATAATTCTTCGATTATATATTTCCGATGAGACTTTTATGTATTATGTGAATGGATTAGTTGTTATTACTGCGCATCAAAACCAAATAGTATTCTATTCCTGCAATTATACATATAGAAAAATATTCATTATTTTGAGTGAATTAAGGACTAATTAACCTTCCCTTCCCTGAAGGCCACCAATTTGGAAATTCTCTTTAATTACAATCCGTGAATTCTAATAGGCTCAATTTTCTTGCACAAGAAATCAAATTTGTAGATGATAAGAGAATGTGAAGTACTCCAAGTCACCTATCACCTTGTTGCATATTTATACTTCTACGAGAGCACATTTTTATGTTCAGAGATACATTTAATCATGACCAACTGCATTTAAAAATATCTGAGAGGTAAAATTATTTGATCACAATAGAAAATTAGATCCTCAAAATCTGGTTGGGGCTGTTCTCAATTCACTCCGTGACCCTGGCCGCGTCACCTCTAACCTTCCTGTGTGTGTTCCTTCATTAGTGAAATGTAACACAAAGGCACAATGCTTATCAGCGCGGTCATCAGAATACATTAACATTTGGAACGTGCTTTTAGATCTCCATTTTAAGATGTTTTCAGTGTGCAAAACTGTCATTATCAAGGTGACGTACCGTATTCAGTCCTCTAAACACTGCATCCTAATTTTGTGTGATCCTTTCCCATGAAACAGGATAGACTACATTTCAATAATTTCTTAGTCAAAAGTTTCATCTGTCTATTCGTTAGTCCATTAGATGCATCATCTTCTTTATCTGGTGATGCACACTCCTGTTCAGTTCAGGGGTGGACCCAGCCTCCACATTGGTGACACTTGGGGTTGGTTAATTCTTTGTTATGGCCGTGTACCCACAGGACCTGCAGGGAACCCCCCCACCCCAGTCCTGACAGTCAGAATGTCTCCAGGCATTTCTAGATGCCCCCCCCCCGGGGGGGCATTTGAGAGCAACTACTTCAGTTTTATTCACATACTCAATGTTTACAGAAAGATTTTCATTGCAAATCTCAAATTTGTAAACACAATAATGAAAAAAAAATACTTGTTGCTTTTAAATTCAAACACAGAAACAAAATATTCAAAAAATGTTTCTAATTTGCACTCTTTTTTTAATAATTACATTTGTTTACATTTTTAATGTCTTTTTATTTATTTTTGGAAGAGAGAGAGAGCAGGAGTGGAGGGGGAGAGGGACAGAGAGAGAGAGAGAATCCCAAGCAGGCCCTGTACTGTCAGCACAGAGCCCAATGTGGGGCTAAATCTCACAAACTCTGAGATCATGACCTGAGCTGAAATCAAGAGTCCAATGCTTAACCAACTGAGCCACCCGGGTGCCCCCTCTAATTTGCATTCTTAACTAGATCATTTTCATGATTCAGCACATTTAAAATAAAGCTAAAAAAATCGCGTGGGACTTTTGACTGCCTTTTTTTAGAACAGCAGACTCTGAGATCTTGGTGAGCAGGTTGTCAAAGTGTGTCAGGGTATATGCCTAAGAAACATGACATCATTTTAAAAAGATTGTCAGTTTTGCGGGCACCTGGGTGGCTCAGTCGGTTGACTGGCTGACTTTGGCTCAGGTCACAATCTCTTAGTTCGTGGGTTCGAGTCCCGCAGCGGGCTCTGTGCAGACAGCTCAGAGCCTGGAGCTTATTTCAGATTCTGTGTCTCCCTCCCTTTCTGCTCCTCCCCCACTTGTGCTCGCTCTCTCTCTCTCTCTCTCTCTCTTTCTCTCAAAAAAACGACTAAACATTTTTTCTTAAAAAGATCATCAGCTTTCAAAGATGATCACCATTTTCCTTGCAGTCACCGCTTCCCAATTTTATAACAAAAAGGAATCAGAAGACTCATCCCACTAAAAGTCACAATATGGAGTCCAGTCAAGTATCAGGAACACACCCCCACACATCAGCACATTTGCTACATTATTCACCGGCAGTTCTACCTCCGGAGAGCAGAAACCGTAACTGTTTCTGGAAACTCTAGCCACAATGCCATCTTTCCCTACAGCTGAATAGCTTCTCATTAAAACAGATCCGTCAATACTAATAGCCATATATTTACATATTCCCACCATTCTGTCTTTGAGGATACCTCCGTGGCAGGAAGTAGCAGTCTGTGACTCAACTCTCCGGGCTCCCTGTTATTGTCACAAAACTCCCCACGCTCATTCTTGTCGCGGCATTCTCCTTGCTGGTGATTGCCTCCCCAGATGTCCCGTACTCCTCCTTCTACTGATACAAATCCCACACATTGTTAAGACTGGGCGAAGTCCGTGGGTAGCCTTGAGAAATGCCCTACTGACTGCTCCAGTCCTCATTTACCTTCTCTGCCAGCCAAAGGACGTATAGACTGTCCCACATAATTAGGCCCCAATTATCTTCTATTTTTTTTTCGTTGTTCCCATGTAAATGTCCAACTAGATTTTAAGTGCCTTGATGGCAGTCAACCTACTCAGACTGTTGTAACTTGGCAACTCTCATAAGAATGTCAACATACGAATTCCCTCAAGGTGTATTCGGTCTAGCTCGGGAGGAAACGAAAGCTAGTCGGAGGGAAAGACATATATGACAAAGTGCTGAATTGTGTGGCTCTTAATTGTGTGTTAGGATCCAGGGAAGTGAGGACACAGCCAGGACTGAGTCATGAAAACTTCACATAGAAAGACCTGGAGTTGTATTCTCAAAGAAAGTTTTGCAATCAGGCAATCGGAAGGAAGAAGACATTCTGCCTGGTCATCTAGACAAAGAAGTAAGAGAGTTTAGGGTTGCCAAAGGGAAGTTTCGAGAAAAAAAACAAAACAAAACAAAACTCTTGAAGGTCAGAGGCCCAGACTGAAGTGTGGAACTCTCGGCAGGTTTGCTGTGATCAGTGGGAGTGAGCTGATTTCAAGAATGGCGAGAAAAGGATGTTGGATATAAAAGGCATGAGACGACCCAGGAAGGGGGTCACCAGGAGATCTCAGAAATACTAGAAAAAAAAATTGTCTCCTGAAATTAAGAATCCTCAGTCAGCCCATGGTTTCCTTGCTTTAACTGCACTGGCTGTTATGGAAACTCAAGTTCATAGGAGAGGCTGTTGGAATCCTCCTTGATCAAGTTTGATTTCAGGATCAAAAGGCAGAGTGTTGACCCCACCCCACCCCACCCCCAAAAATGTCAACTTATTAATAGGAGCTCTCTTGCCAATTGTATGTGTTGCTATGGCTGATCTTTAGCACTCCCTCTGTGTTCTCCTTTTGTTTTGCTAGGGCACTGCCTATATCGTACCAGGTGCTAAAAGGTTGATTAAATACTTAAAATATTGCCCTGTATGTAGCTGACGCCCCTCAACCTATAGTTCAGCCTCTTTCCTAGCTTACATCACTACTAATAATCAACTAATAAAATATAATATCCTTTTCTACTACATGTCATTTTGGTGATGTGTAGAAAAAATTGGTCCACATATTCTCCCCCAGATGCATTCTGCACATACACGAAGTGCTGATTCATCATCTACACAATTATACTGCAAATTGATGGTGTTCACCTTCAGCATAAAACACCTGCTTCCGCCTGTCGGGAGAGCAACTGCTCTTGGTCCGATGGCACTGATGTTTCGTCACTTCCAATGATGTCATTTAACAGAGGAATTTTTGTCAACGGCTCCTTCTGATTTCTCCCTCAGCATGATATTTGCATTAACTTAGCGGCTAGCTATGCGAGCTTCTAGGTAACACAACGGCTTGTACTTCTTGGGCGGAAAAGGGTTCATGTGAAGAAGCCTGGATGGTGTTGTTCTCTCTTCCCCACATTGAGTGAAAAATTAGCCCACTTGGCTCTGTAAGTGATGTTTTGAATCTCTGGTGAAAGAAGAAAAGAACAATTGGCGTTAGCACAAAGGACAGTGCGTTTTAGTAATGAGTTCAGTGTACCAATGACATCAGTATGCAGTTGGATGAAGTTTAATAACAGACCCCATCATAGGGCCTGGGTGCCAATGAATCCTGGATTCAATAAAACCTATTTTTCTCATGCTTCTGGTACCTTTGTGTGTAGTTTTCTGATCGTGTTGCTTAGGAGAAACCATTATACTTATACATTACTTATCAAGGCACATAGAGACTCATACTTCATTTTGTCCTGGAGTTTATCCTTTTTATGTTTATGAGGTTTTTTTTTTTTTTTCAACGTTTTTAATTTATTTTTGGGACAGAGAGAGACAGAGCATGAACGGGGGAGGGGCAGAGAGAGAGGGAGACACAGAACCGGAAACAGGCACAGGCTCCAGGCTCCGAGCCATCAGCCCAGAGCCTGACGCGGGGCTCGAACTCACGGACCGCGAGATCGTGACCTGGCTGAAGTCGGACGCTTAACCGACTGCGCCACCCAGGCGCCCCTATGTTTATGAGGTTTCATGGCATTTTGGTCCTTGCGCTGCGATTTGCATCATTATTTTTATGCATCACTGACCTATTTTTAAGCCGCTCATTCAATTCTTAGGAGTTAGAAATATGTCACCTAATAGCCAAAACGGAATCACATTCAACACATAACAGCATACAAATCACACCGAATCGCATGTCTGTGCGTCAGAAATAAGATACAGCATAATGGTTGAAAAGGATATCAAACCTAACACACAAGAGCACAAAAATCACGTGAAAGTCTATGTCTTAAGACAAAGGGCGTGTGGTCCAGATGGGGTGTGATCTAAAACGAATCAACGCTGTAGTATTTGCAGTAAGTGTCCTGCCTTAAGGCACCGGTTATTAACCACGAGAGCACCGGCACAACCTTATTCTACAGACTGCCCACATTTAGCAACAAAAGGACCTCCGTGTTTTACCTACTTTAAGAGACACCGACGGGCGGAGAAGATGAGGGAGGGATGGAAATCCATCAGTGCTGCGTCCATGCCATGTCAACTACGCCAGCAAGGGGAGAAGCGGGTGGTTTGGCTTTGTTTCCTTTTTGTTGGCTTGGTTGCTGTGTGCTTGTTTGCTTTTGCCGGAACCTGAAACTAATAAAAGTGGAGAAAAAGGACCGGCGAAAATAAAATTGCCTTTGCTGTACTCTCTCCCATTCACGACCCTCCCTCGTCTCTCCGTGGGGAGCGGGGAGAGTCCGCGGGCCCAACCCCTAAGTGGGCGGGCCTTGTGACCCGCTTTACCCAGTAAAGGGCGATAGAGGCGATGCTGTGCAAATTTCAGAGCCTACGCTTCTGAATGCCCTGTGGCTTCCTACAGCTTGCAGGCTCTTTGAGCCCAGCGCCCCACCACGTGAGCAAGAGCCACCTAGCCTGTGCAGGGAGATGGAACCGGGATGCGCCAACCCAGCCGAGCCCCCCTGTGACAGCCAGCCCCTTGGTGAGCCACAGGATGACCCCAGGCATCGCTCGATTTGGCTTGCCCGAAGCAGAGGAAATGGGATCCCCAGCCCAAGCCTCAAGTAGGCTTTCAGTTTCCATTTGGCGTTCTGGGAACACGGTGCTGCCACCGCAGGAAGGAGAGGTTGAGACCACGTAGGTGGGGCCACCCCAGCTGAAGCCCTGAAGACACTCCCCAGTGTGACGCCTCAGATGGTTGCAGTCACGTGCGTGGTACCAGGCAAGACCAGCAGAACCCCCCACGTGGGCCTCGCCCAAATTGCCCGTCCCTCTAAATCAGGAGCAAACTTTAGTCGGGCCCTTTATGGCTAGGTCTGGAGTGGCCAAAGGGGCCTGGGTTACCCAGCAGGGGAACACACAGGGCTGGCTGGTTCTCTGGGGAAGGAAGGTTTTGTCCTCATCTAGCAAGAAAAGTGCCGGGGGCGGGGTGGAGTTGCGTAGACAAAATTGCGCAAGTTGCAGGGTTTATCAAGTCATATTCCGCCAAAGACTATATGAGAGAGGCTACTGAGAAGGTGGGCGGTGGCAGGTGAATCGAATGCTTTTATCATGGAGGAAGAGAACCAGAGAGAAGATGTTAAATTTGTCTCCTTCACAAATACAGGGGCGCCTGCATGGCTCAGTCGGTTAAGCGTCCAACTCTTGATTTCGGCTCTGGTCATGATTTCATGGTTTCGTGAGTTCCTGAGCTCGAGCCCCACTTAGGGCTCTGGTTGTCCCTCCCCCACTCACACTGTCTTTATCTCTCTCAAAATAAATAAATAAACGTTGAAAAAATTTTAAGAAATACAGCAAGAGTTTTTTCTGGACTCCTTATAAGTTTATGAAGATGCCTTCTCCTGTGATTTTAGACAATTTTAGATTGTCTAAATTTAGACAAGATTACTATCCGTGAAGTGTAATCTCATATAGAGAAGCAGAGACACTGTTTTTCTAATGCCTTACTTTTTTATGAGACTACCCAGAATGTATTTCACTGGTAATTTTGCAGTAGATTCTGGACGAGATGAGCTAGCCCAAACTCCAGAATACTGATATCACCAGTCTTTGAGATACATAGTCCTTCCTCACTGTATTTCTTCCTCAATAGGATATAAAGGCATTCCATTTCTCCTTCCTCTGAAACAGAAACGAGAGCAAACTAAGAGTTCCTTCAGCAACCTCTGGAGTTGCTTTTTATTTATAGCAGGCAAAGAAATAGGTAGAAACACTATTTGTGACAAATGATAACAATTATGTCCACTTTTCCCCACTGAGATTTACAATATATATTCCGTTCTGACTGCCCACATCTTTTGGATGTATGTGAAATTACCTACATCTACATTTTATTCCAAAATTGTAAACCTGATCATCTCAGGCACTCTTAACTTGGCCATAAGAGTTCCGGGACTCTTTTCCTAAGAGGCACATTATTCCCCCAACAGCACCCTGATTGTCAAGGTTACCTGAGACAACTTCAAAGCTAAGTTACAGACTTCACCCTGTGGAATTTTGCTGAGTGTATTTCTAATGATGGGACTCTCCCTTCAAAGACAACAAACAAACAACAAAAAACTCCACCTGATGGTGTGACATATAATTCAATAAGCAGGAGAAAAAGAAAAAAAAAATCATGATGGACGTGTACAAATATTAAGCATTTATGTATGTGCTCTATTTTCTCCAGATTCATTTTAGTGGTGTAATGACAGAGCTATCGTATAAAAGGAAATGTGCCTGATGATGGATATTATACACTAAGGGTCTCTCTGCAGATAATATAGCATACATTATGCATTTAATTCCTCATATAAATCTGCAAGGTAAAAGATTGCAACCAAGCAACAAGAATGCCAAGTTCATAGATTTTAATATAAGTTTCCAAACCTCCCTCTTTTCCTTTCTCTCCTTTTCATCCCTCCTTCTTCCCTTCCCTCCTTTTAAACATAGGTCTAGTGTCTAGAAAAATAGCATACATACTGGAATGCTTCAGTGGCTCAGTTTTTACCAAGTGCCCCTCCAGGTGGAAATCCCTTTGGGCAAACCAAAGAATTTTTGATTTTCGAGTTTGGGCAAACCAAAGAATTTTTGATTTTCGAGTATTGACCCTGTTTTGGATCAGAAAATACATTGATGACCTAATTAGAATGCTCGGTTTGTCCTTGCATTTGTTTTCATATCCAAAAACTTAAGGGGACGTGGCTATGACGTGGGGACAGAGAAGTACATTGGCTAGAAACATGGACATCCTGAGGCAACTAAATCCCCACGAAAGGGGATTATCATGGACACATTGCAGCAGCAGGAAGAACCAAACAAGGGGAAAATACTGAACTTGGATTTGAAAGTTTCGGGTTTAAGGATTAAATTATTTGTATTTCCATTACCTTGAGGAGCGAAGGTTTTCTAAGGATATTGTTCCTATATCAGAAACCTCAGCGCGACATCTGCATCACAGAGATAAAATTATACAGAAGAAATGTGTGTCTAGGGAGCACTGAACTATTTCATTTGGGACTGGTTGAGCTTGAAATGGATTTCAGAAAATGTGGTCCCATTCCTTACTTTGTAATTAGAAATAATTTATACACAGCTATTAAAAATACACACCAAAAAAATCACATCTTTTCATTGCTATCTACTTTATTCACTACACATAAAATATTACAACTGAATTCTGCATTCCTGACTTTACCCTTCACTTTCTATCCGATATATATCATGAGCAAAATGAGATTACGAAAAGACACCCTGGAGAATATTTTCCGCACCGATTTTATGTTTGGGTTTTTCTGTGTTTTGCTATTGTGGCTCACACCTGCAGATTGAGAACAGAAGGAAATTACCGTCTTGGTATTACTTGTGAATGTTGTGAGCAGTTTAGATCAAAGTTTGACATTCTGAGCTGTTTCACTCTCTCAAGGGAAAAAGTTTTCCCTGTGGAGAAGCTTCAAAAGTAAGCTTCCACATCCCTGGTCTTTTTGAAACAAATCTAGAGCCTTTGTAAGATTATTTTTGGATACCTGAGCCCTTGTATGGAGATAATGAATAAATTGCTTAAATAAGGGCCTCATGCAATGATTAGAACCTCAAGCCTGTGTGTGTGCTGTGTTTAGTAAACACCAAAAAAAGCAGATACTTAGCTGTAGGAATGCCTTCTTTAACCAATAGATACGTATTCCTAGTGAGGGTGTAATTTTGTGCATACATTCACGGTTCTTCTTTTCCCATCGACACGTGATTATCAAACAACTTGCACCCCTGTATGGCTTGTGCACCTTTACTTTCCAGAGTTCAAATGCTAATAATGCTATACCACATTTGCATATTGCTTTTAGCTATTTCCATAGCTATTTTACAGACTGGGAAATTAAAACTCAGTGCAGTGAAATGACAGATCCATCGTGTAAAAGGTGTGGAAAGATGAATGTGAAATCAAATCCATAGTTACAGATTGGTTCGTTACAGACGTTGTGGCTCACGATTGTATTTGTTAAGTCAGGAGTAAGGACTGTGCTCAGACCAATTTTTTTCGCATATTTAGTTAAGTGTTTTATTCCTCAGGATGGTCCTATGAAGTAGGTGATCTTATCCACATTTTATAGTCAAGGAAACTGAGGGACAGAGAGCTTCACCTAAGATCTCACAGCTGGGGAATGGGGCCAAGATTTCAATAGAGGCCAGTTGATGTCTGAACTTATTGATTAAGCCACTAAATTATCTCCTTTATAGATTAAGCCATAAGAAGTTGCCAGTATTCAATGATGTTCACATATAAAAACAGCAATTCCCTCTGGTGCAAACGATTATTGTCACCATCGCTTTCGATGTTAAATGCAGTCTCTGTTGAATCTGCCTCTGCGTTATGGCATTTAAACTGGAAGCATGAAAGAAAGGTATTGTGTACTTAATTTATCGTCAGTGTAATTATAGTAAGTGAGTTATAGGCCATAAGATAAGTAAATTCAAGCTGTAAATCAGACTTAACCCTTTTATATCACATAGCATTTCCTGTGGGAGGCATATATTCAGGTCCTGTGTTCTTTATGTCCATACCCTCTGTGCAAGTAAAATAAAGATGGAAGTTCCTGTAGATGTAAATTTAAACGTCATCTGAATCCTTAAAGTTTCAGCGTTTGAATTTAAAACTAGGAAATCTCTGGGGCGCGTGGACGCCTCGGTCTGTTAAATGTCTGACTTCTGCTCCGGTCCTGATCTTGCGGATCTCGCGGTACCCTGGGTTCGAGCCCTGTGCCAGGCTCTGGGCTCTGCACTGGGCTCTGGGCTTTCTCGCTGATGGTGTAGAACCCACTTGGGATCCTCTGTCTTCTGCTCTCTCTGCCCGCCTCCACTCGTGTGTCTCTCTCTCAAAAATAAACATTAAAAAAACAAAAACAAAAACAAAAACCAACAACAACTAGGAAGTCTCTGATTCCAAGACTAGAGATTTTTTTTTATTATTATTTTAATCTGTATTCACGATGTCATTGTAAATGCTTTGCCAATGCTTTTCAAGTGCAATTAGAAAATTTTCAGAACTCATCATCTAAACACCTTTTATAAAAGCCTTGAAACAGTCATTAGCAATTACTATAAATACATCGTGGATTCAGATTTTCTATGTTTTTCTTACAGTACTCTAAATAAAATAGTTCTCAAATTCTTGAAGATAAAGTGATCGAAATATTGAACAATAAAATGAAAATTAATGTAATTTTTAAAAACAAAATTTTAAATGTTTATTTATGTTTGAGAGAGAGAGAAAAACAGAGCATAAGCAGGGGAGGGGCAGAGGGAGAGTGAGACACAGGATCTGAAGCAGGCTCCAGGCTCTGAGCTGTCAGCACAGAGCCCGACGCAGGGCTCGAACCCACGAACCGTGAGATCACGACCTGAGCCGAAGTCGGACCCTTAACTGACAGAGCCACCCAGGTGCCCTGAAAATTAATGCAATTTAAATATTACATTAAAACGTGTCAAGTCATGAAATAGTGCAATACGAACATTTCTACATTCAATTTTTTGCTGTGTCTAACAGATGCCTTCTCACACTAACTTCCAAACAAAGGAATACCGGCATCAAGCAAAATACTCTTTTGAGGTCAGTGTTATTTTTAAAGTCTATAGGTCAGTTATTTGATTGCCTGAGCATAAATGTCAATCACTTGTATGTAAATACTGAATGGATTTAAACGGGAGGCCAACAGACAAGTGGAGACCTGATTTATGTGCCTGCGGGGGGTGAACTGAAGCAGGGACGTGAAAGAGTCAGCACTGGCGTGGGGCACAAAAATGTCATTATGCAGTTCACCGTATGCATTTGAGAAGGAATAACTGTTATTTTCATGATACAATCAAGGGCATGACGCATGGTTTATACCATACTGTAAAACTCATACCCTGTCCTTTAAGTGTGGCCCCCATCATCTAGTGTTACCCAGGAAACAAACTTAGTACGTACTGACTCAACCAGCAACAGAAAGAAGCCTGTGTGTTAGTTCAGATCATGGCAATGGAAAATCATGAAAACCTTGAAGAATGGCGATTATTTATAGTGGCGAAGATAAGGCTAAGAAAATATCTAATATACCATGGCCTTCGAGTTGATAAGAATATCATTATTTATTGTTTTTATTTGAGAGAGAGATAGAAAGAGAGCACACTAGTGGGGGAGGGGGCAGAGGAAGAGAGAAAGAGAGAGAATCCTATTTATTGATTGAATGATTGATTGATTGATTGATTTAGAGAGAGAAGGAGGGAATGAATCCCAAGCAGCCTTCTCACTCCGCATAAAGCCTGACGCAGGGTGCGATCTCACAACCTTGAGATCATGACCCGAGCCAAAATCCAGAGTCAGACGCTTACCCAACTGAGCCACGCAGGCACCCCGCAAATATTTTAATGAGAATTGTCAACCTGATATTTTGTAGCTGAAGTTTTATTTTCATTTACCAAAAAGAACCATACATGCTGAGCTATGCAACCATCTCTCTTACTTTTAAGATATACGTGGTCCCCAAAGTCCACAATTTAAAGCACAAGCTTTCTAATTTAAAATAGTCAGGGGCGCCTGGGTGGCTCAGTAGGTTAAGCCTCCGACTTCAGCTCAGGTCACGATCTCACGGTCCGCGAGTTCGAGCCCCATGTCGGGCTCTGGGCTGATGGCTCAGAGCCTGGAGCCTGCTTCCGATTCTGTGTCTCCCTCTCTCTCTGCCCCTCCCCCGTTCATGCTGTGTCTCTCTCTGCCTCAAAAATAAATTAACGTTAAAAATTTTTTTTTTTTTTTTAATAGTCAAAGAAGGTTGAACGCTATTCAGTGAGAACCGTGCTCTTGCTTTACTGAGTATCCAATCTGGTTTTCTCTTCGTTACGTGAAATTTAGTCACTGGTAGAATAAAGACAAAAGCAATAAGGGGCTGGTAAAAAGCAACCAACAGGATAAGGTTTTTTAATGAGATCTCACCTGTTGTCTTTTTAAATTTTATACTGTTCAGAGTTTCTTCCCCAATTTAATAATTATTAATTACCAATTAATATTAATTATTGGTGAATAGAAGTTTAGTTTTTTAAAGCAAGGAATCTTTACTTATTTTGAAAACATTTTTAAATATTTATTTATTTATTTTTGAGAGAGAGAGAGAGAGAGAAAGAGAGGGAGAGAACAAGTGGGGGAAAGGCAGAGAGAGAGGGAGACACAGAACCCAAAGCAGGCTCCACGTTCCAAGTTGTCAGCACAGAGCCCGACGCGGGGCTCGAACCCACAAACCATGAGATCATGACCTGAGCTGAAGTCAGGCACTCAACCGGCAGAGCCACCCAGATGCCCCTTGGCTATTTTTAATTCAGTGTTGTTAAGAGAAAAGCAAATGTGCTTCTAAAAATAAATGGTATTTTCTCTGAAAAAGCATGTCTTTCAAACTTCTCCAACAAAAATACAATATGTGCATGGTTAAAATATAAAAACTAGAGTGCCAAGTCATTGGAACCTACAGAAAAGAGCTGAAAGTTGGCAAAGACATAAGAATTATGTATGTAAAAGTTAAATAGCAATATAAAAAGCACACCTGATTGTCAAAAATAGAGAACATGCATTTCACACGAAAATTTCAAAATTCTACCAATATTTTATTACGGTCAGAAAGAACAATAAGTCAGAAGACAGAAAACTTTTATCCCAGGTGTGGTGGTTTTGTCCATGCATTTCTTTACATAAATACAAATATACAATTTTATATGTATACTACATATATACATATATAATTTGTTTTTTTTTTTAATTTTAGGGTTTTTTTTTGTTTGTTTGTTTTTGTTTTCTTTTTTTGAGAGAGAGAGAGAGAGTGTGTGTGCGATCTGGAGAAGGGGCAGAGAGAGAGAGACACAGAATCTGAAGCAGGATCCAGGCTCAGAAGCTGTCTGCACAGAGCCTGACACGGGCCTCAAACTCATGAACCACGAGATCATGACCTGAAGTCTGACACTTAACCGACTGAGCCACCCAGGCCCCCCATAATTTGCTGTTTTTGACATAAATTTTGTCAAACGGAGGTTGAAGCTGAGCATCTAAGATATTTGCTTTAATTAAAGTTATTTTTTGTATGCAAAGGTTTGTTTTACTATTATATTGCCTAAGATCTCTGTAAAAAGATCTGGGGCACCAGATTCCTGTGGCACCTGGGTGGCTCAGTCAGTTAAGCGTTTGACTCTTGGTTTTGGCTCAGGTCGTGATCTCAAGGTTTGTGATTTTGAGCCCCTTCTCAGTCTCTGTGCTGACGGCATGGAGCCTGCTCGGGACTCTCTCTCTCTCTCTCTCTCTCTCTCTCTCTCCCTCTCTCTCTCTCTCTCTCTCTCTGTGCTTCTACCCTGCTCTGGCTCTCTCTAAAAATAAATAAATAAACATTAAAAAAATAAAACAACCATTCTTTTCAGTTAGTAGATTATTCCTGGGGTCCCAAGTACATAAGGTTTGTTTGGCTGAATCCATGGTTTCGGAAATTGAAGCTTCAGGTCCAAACTAGTCGCTTTATGCTGAACGAGGGGGGAGTGCGGTGCTTCTGCTGCCTCCTCCAGGGGGCCCCGCAGCGCCAGGATTCCTCACTGCCACCTCCCCGCGCAGAAGAGGAGACATGTCTGAAAACAAATACATGAGCCTCAAATCTTTCTTTTGTTGCCTAATACGTTTTCTGAAACCGCCTTCTAAATGAAATCATGGTACCAAGTCAACAGAAACGTATACAAACTGAAGACGACCTTGGCAATTCCTTTTGGATTGCATTTTCCAGGGCCCCTCTGTGTCCACCTCTGGCCAAGCAAGGCTGAACACAGAGGAGCTGCCATCACACGTCCCTTCTCCTGCTCATTTCCTCTGATTTCATGTCCTTGCTCCTTGTCTGCAATGCATTGTCTGCTATCCACCAAGCAGGCATTTTAGAAGATGGTGCTTAGCCAGCCCACCTCACTACTGCAAGGTCAAAGCTGGCTGTCCTTGACACGCGTGGTAGAAAGCCACAAACGTTAACACTCAGCATGCAAAAGCAAGAGAGGACAGTTTCCACGATAATTACGATTATCGTAATGTGAAGATGCTTCGTAACAGGAGGTGCCTTTTGCTGTCGCACCTTTATGAAACCACGTTCGCCTGCTGTAATGCCAGCTCCTTCTTTCTTACCAAAGAATTGTGTTATGTTAACAAGAAATGCTCTTCTCCACCCACGTAGCAGATGATCCTGCTCTCCAGTAAGGCTTCCTTTGCTCCGGAGAAGTTATTGTGCAAAGCCATTCTATTCTCAGTGACTTGTTTGGGGACATTCCAAACTACAGCATCCTTTATTAATGCTGTGAATATCATTCATGTTTCCTATAAGGCAGGCTTCTTGTATGTGCATGGGAGTGGCGAAGCCATCTGCAAGCCGAAGTTCCTGGTAATCCGTCTTGAATAGCAGGAGAAAGCCATCTAGCTGACCCAAGGCATCTATTTAACTTCATAGGTGCCATTTGACTGGTCACAGTGGGATCTATCAGAAAGCTGTAAGGCAAATGGTTCTGCCTGTCAGGTTATCACAGTTTGAAGAAAATGAACTTCTCAGAAATTGAACTCCACTAGTGATCACTTCTGATTTATTCTCTGCTGTGGCAGGCCATGGCTTTGCACGACTGCTTCCTTCATCTCCACCATTTCATCAAGGGGCTTAGTCAAAGGAAAGAAATGGTTTATGGGGCACCTGGGTGGCTCAGTCGGTTAGGCATCCAACTTTGGCTCAGGTCATGATCTCACGGCTGGTGAGTTCGAGCCCCGCATCGGGCTCTGTGCTGACAGCTTGGAGCCTGGATCCTGCTTCGGATTCTGTGTCTCCCTCTCTCTCTCTGCTTATCCCCCACTCATGCTCTGTCTCTGTCTCTGTCTCTGTCTCTCTCTTAAAAATAAATAAACATAAAAAATTTTAAAAAAGAAATGCTTCAAGTTCTGTATCACAATTGTTTCTAGTAAAGTACTATCATAATTATGCTATGAAGAAAGAAATACACACACAAGGAGATATTTCCCTTCAGATGTTAAAGCTGGATTTTAGAAGGCTATATTCGGGGCGCCTGGGTGGCTCAGTCGGTTAAGCAGCCGACTTCAGCTCAGGTCATGATCTCGCGGTCCATGAGTTCGAGCCCCGCATCGGGCTCTGTGCTGACAGCTCAGAGCCTGGAGCCTGTTTCAGATTCTGTGTCTCCCTCTCTCTGACCCTCCCCTGTTCATGCTCTGTCTCTCCCTGTCTCAAAAATAAATAAAACATTAAAAAAAAAATAGAAGGCTATATTCATCATTTTATTTAAATGGTCAATGCCATATTGATTTCCTGGGCCAGGATGACCAGGATGGAGTTATCCATGAACCTGGGTGCCATTCGGATATACAGTCAACAAAATGACACATTGATTGCAGTTAAAAGATCAGGTTCTTATGGTGTGGAATAGACATAATAATCTCGTGATTTTCTGTAAACTCATGACTACATTTGAGAGATGTCCTTCCTATTAAGTTGACATTGCATTGACTACTGGTGTCTACTTTCCTTATTTCTAGGAACAATTTTAAAAGTCTGCTAAAATGTATTTTCAGAAAAAAAATCATGCAGCAGATAGAAAAAAAAGGTGGAAAATAACATTTAAATGAAAAAGAAGTAAGACATAATTGGTCTAGAATTTTCCAGAAACATAGTTCTAGATATATCAACTTTCCATCAACTAACAACTAAACCTCTCAATTACTTGTCCATTAACGATACTTGTTTTGTTACATATATCTCCAAAATGTATTGTGCATTGACACTTCTTTCATCCAAGTGCACCGAATTGTATATGGATACCAGTTAGTTTCTAGCTGCACTTGAACACTTTGGTTTGAGGGACTTTTGTGAAGATCAGGATGTTTGCCTCTACAATTCATACAGCAGAGTTGTGGTCTTTAGTTAACGCTATTCATCGCTTGTGACATTTTAATTCCAACATAGACTGTCAATGGGTGTAAAAGTTTGTGTTCACTGATGTTAAATGTTTTCAGGCTTTTGATATCACTCTGAACCTTCTCCCTGCAGCCTCTCTTATCTTTGTTTACTGCCATTCATGTGTTTTCTCCCGTGATTTTCCAGCTAGCTGAAGGTTAATTTTTGCGGACATCGTCGGCCAATAAAGCTGTCTCCTTTCTTGACCTCGTGAGTAGGTAACACTGAACTCTCAAAGGGCTTCACCGCTAACAGGGATTCTTGGCTATTTTGATCATCACTCATATTTGGGAATTGTTTTCTTATTATTAGAATTGAGCTATGCTAGATATTTGGATGTAGTAGATGTACATCTCCCTCGAAAATAAAACATTGAGGGAGAGCCATGTTAATCGATACCAGCCGCTTGAAAAATGGGACGACCTTTGCCTTCTTCGAGGAGGAGGAAAACAAAAAGACAACTTCAGTCTCTAGAACACTGGTTCGAGGCACCCACAGCATGGCAGCAAGCACAAACACCGAGTTAAATAATCAGAATGCTTGACACTTGGCTCTTGCACAAATGTCCGTCTCCCTCCTGGATTTCCCCTGGGGGTGGGCACAGTTCTGGCTGTGGCACAATTGGCTGTCCCTCCCTGGATGTCTTTCAAACAGATGATGTGCTTGTGGGACTGCCTCTCAATTCCGCACACTCCCTAGGAAAGAAATGTCACACCAACTGAACAAGGGAAGGTTAATGATACGAAGTGGAGACAGAGTATGTTCAAAATCTTAAAGCATCGTTTGGCCAAGACACATATTATTGATTAGTCTCTTCTCCTTTAACTAGTGGGTTCCTCATGAAGTAGACCAGCAGTAGTAACAAAAATTATATAAAATAGTCCCTAGAATACATAATGAATCTGTATTCTAACATAGTATAATACACGTTATGCCATTATCTGTTTTCCATATTTATATAATAGTGTATGTTATCGATAATGCTACAAACAGCAGATACAAGCCCCATTTTATAGAAACTTGATCAAGTCAGGAGGTAGAATATAACAAATATATTATAGGAAATATTGGGTCTAGGAAGATGTATCGGTGATGAAGTTACCGATGGTGGTGAAGAAATGATGTTGCAATTTCAGCAGAATTAGCATAGCCAGGAAAAAAAAAAAAAGTTTCTAAAGGAATTCTTTTTTCTTTTCTTTTCTTTTTTTGCAAAAATACATTTCAGAAAAGGCTGAGATCCTTTTGAAAGTTGAATTGATTTCATAAGGCGAGAAGTGGTTCATTTGTTCTCATATTAAATAGAATGAATAAAAGAAATTTAACAAAATGGGTGCTTTTTCCACGGTCTTCCTTCCAAACAAGAGAATATTCAGTAATAATTTGGGGGTTGGGCAGTTTGACAATGGTAGTGACCTTCTGCAGAGCGAAAGGAATTGAGGGAGGCCAGTAGTTGACCAAATTGAGGAGACGAATCTTGTAGCATCTGGTAACCTCTCTCATTTTGGTTCATCTTTCTCTTCCCTTTTTACTGTAAGAGGTCAAGCCTGGAGATTTATTTCATTTCAAAGTCTTCCCAAAGAATCTCCTTTTTAAAAATGTTTTTTGGGGCACCTGGGCGGCTCAGTCGGTTAAGCGTCCGACTTCGGCTCAGGTCACGATCTCATGGTCTGTGGGTTCGAGCCCCAAGTCGGGCTCTGGGCTGATGGCTCAGAGCCTGGAGCCTGCTTCTGATTCTGTGTCTCCCTCTCTCTCTGCCCCTCCCCCATTCATGCTCTGTCTCTCTCTGTCTCAAAAATAAATAAACTTAAAAAAAAATTTTTTAAAAAATAAATAAAAATGTTTTTTATTATGAAAATAAATGGAATTTTCCACACTAGCAGAGATTAATCGTGATAAGTTTATACTAATAAGATATCTTAGCCAAAGGAAAAGGTCCATAATAAATAATTTTATAATATTCAGAAAGCATTGAAAGCAAAACTACTAGTCTAACTAACCTAGAGGCTCAGCACTGGTGTTTAGCAAAAAAAATGTGATGGTCCTTTTGTTTATATTCTACATTATAATATATACTCTAATTTTGTTTATATAAATATAATTTTAAACATAATTTTGTTTGTATAAGTATAAAATATAATTTTGCTTGTATGCTAACATATGTCGTTTGTTTAGTTATGGAATCAGTACTATATTCTAGTAAAACTTTCATTAAAGTTTCAAATATGGATGAGATTATATTCTTTGTCATTTTAAAAGCAAATTTTATAGTCTTCTCGCAGTAGCTGTACTGGTGAGATCATTTTAATTAACATAATAAAAATATCAATATTGTATTCAACCTGGAAACATCAGCTTTCATTACATTTTCTAACAAAGACTTAAAAAAATGATAAAATGGTAAATCATAGGCACAGAGATCTGTATTTTTATTTTAAATTATCAACATGTCAGGTAAGTCTGCATAGGTTGGAAAACAACCTAATATGTGTGCCTGTGAATTTAGCTCCTATTTAGGTGTTTAAGATTCTCATCACAGATCAGGCATCTTAATGTGATGTCACCATCTGAAGAAAATACCTTATAGAAAAAAATAAAGGGTCTCAACAGTCTCAGACTCTAACTCTTACAGTATTCCCAGTACTCTGTAAATCTCAGATCCATCAGATTTTTCAGGAAATTTAAGGTCAATTCTCCCAACGTCCACTGAGTTCCAAAGTTTGAGAATAGTATGGGAAAGTCTATTCAAATGAGGATTACACAGGCAGAAGAGCTATGCAACAGAGATCTTAATGCCAGATCAATACCAAAGTTCATGCTTCTTCCACAACACAAGACTCTTTTTTTAAGTTTATTTATTTATTTAGTTTAAGAGAGATAGAGAGCATGAGCAGGGGAGGGACAGAGAGAGAGAGAGGGAGAGAGAGAACCCTAAGCAGGCTCCACACTGTCAGTCTAAATCAGGAGTCAGATGCTTAACTGACTGAGCCACCCAGGTCCCCCTCAACTTTTTATTTAAATTCCAGTTACTAAACATATACTGTAATATTAGTTTCAGGAGAATTCAATGATTCACCACTTACATACAATACCAAGTGTTCATCCCAAGTGCGCTCTTAATACTCATCAGCCATCTAGCCCACCCCCCACCCACCTCCCTCTATTCATTGGTGGTTTCTTTTGCTGTGCAGAAGCTTTTTGGTATGACAGAGTTTCATGTGTTTATTTTTTATTTTGTTTGTGTTTTGGGAGCCGTGTCCAAAAACTCATGGCAAGGCCCATCCAAGGAGCATTAGTTCTATGTTTTCTTCCAGCACTTTTACGGTCACTTAAGTCCGTGATCACTTTTGAGTTAATGTTTGTGGATGGTAGAAGGTATGGGTTCAGCTTCATTCTTTACATGTGAATATCCAATTATCCCAGCACCATTAGTAAAAAAAAATTCCTTTTCCCCATTGAACATTCTTGATTCCCTTGTCAAGTATTCATTGACCATATGTGCTTGGGCTCATATTCTGGGCTCTGAGTTCTGTTCCATTGGTTTATTTTTCTGTGGTTTTTTTTTTTTAATTTTTATTTTTTATTTATTTATTTATTTATTTATTATTATTATTATTTTTTTTGCCAGTACTATACTGTGTTGATGACTACAGTATTCTCACGATTACTTTGACTATTTGGGGTCTTCGGTGGTTCCAAAAAGTCTTTTGTATTTTATAACTTAAGCTATTTTTCATTAGGGATTTCTAGAACAAGAGACAGATGGGATACTTAAATTAATAGATTTCACCATTTATGACATTTGGTGAACTTTAAAATAAGTTAAGCCTTAAGTCTGTCTAGTTTGCAAAATGTTGAGCCCAACAATTTTGATAGAAGAGTCCTGTATTGTGTGGCCTAGGTGACTCAGTGGGTTAAGCAAGTCTGACTCTTGATTTTGGCTCAGGTCACAATCTCACAGTTGGTGAGATTGAGTCCCTCGTCAGGCTCTGTGCTGACAGTGCGGAGCCTGCTTGGGATTCTCTCTCTCCCATTCATCTCTGCCCCTCCCTCTCTCTCTCTTTCAAAATAAATGAAAATAATAATATTAATAATAATAATAATGCATACATTCATAAATATTTGCAAGTAAAATTAAAAAAATAAACCATCAATGAAGTGAAAAGACAACCTATAGAATGGGAAAAATATTTGCAAACCATATATCTAATTATGGTCATTATCCAAAACGTGTAAAGTACTAATACAACTCCATAGGAAAAAAATAAAAATAAAAATGGGCAAAGGACCCGAATAGACATTTCTCCAAAGAAGACCAAGAGACTCAGATGCTCAGCCTTCCCTAGTCATTAGGGAATTGTAAATTAAAATCACAATGAGATTCTGCTAAAATGACCGTTCTCAAAATGATCTCAAAATGATGATGCGTGGATGCGGAGACACGGAACCCTGGTGCACCATTGGTGGGAACGTCAATTGGCATGGCTGCTATGGAAGATCTTCCAAAAAATAAAAATAGAACTACGATGTGGTCCAGCAATTCCACCTCTGGGA
Source organism: Panthera uncia (assembly GCF_023721935.1). Taxonomy (NCBI): domain Eukaryota; kingdom Metazoa; phylum Chordata; class Mammalia; order Carnivora; family Felidae; genus Panthera; species Panthera uncia. The sequence continues at coordinate 72,482,543 of NW_026057576.1, forward strand.
CTATAGCCAAAGAAAATGAAAACACTAACTTGAAAAGGTATCTTCCCAAGTTCATAGCAGCATTATTTACAATAGCTAAGACATGAAAATAACCTAAGTGTTCGTCGGTGGGTGAATGGATGAAGAAGTTGCCGTATGCATACAAGGGAATATTATCCAGCCATAAAAATGTGGAAATCCTACCCTTTTCAATAACATGGGAGGAACTTGAAAGCATTATGTTAAGTGAAATGAGTCAGACAGAGAAAGACAGATAGTATAAGATTTTGCTTACGTGTAGAATCTAAAATCAAGCAAACAAACAAACAAAAGGCTAAGCCAAAATGAGCTCATAGAAAAAGAGACCAGACATATGGTTACCAGGGACAATGGCTAGGGAGGGGAGAATTGGGGGAAGGTGGTCAAAGGTACAAATGTCCAATTAACAAGATAAATAATACAACGTGATACCTATGGTTAACACTGAACCGCTGTATGGTTTATTTGAAAGATTTAAAAGACTTAGCGGTAAGAGTTCTTGCCCAAGGAGAAGGTTTTTCCGTTGTTTTCTTCTTTTCTTTCTGTTGTTACTATATGAGAGAATGGATGTTAGCTGAAATGATTTCAGTCATTTTGCAATATAGATGAATCCAACCATCCAGATAGATGTACACCTTCAATTTATACAAAGATGTGTATTAATTACTTCTCAAACAAGTTGGGAGGGAAAGCCTTTGGTAAAAACATTACAACTCAGATTTAAATTCTCCAATTGGAAGAAAAAAAAATCACAGTATTACAGAACGTAAGCATAATTATCCTACATAAAACAGATTTGTTTAGTTATATAATTGCTTTCCTCTCCTCTTTACACCATGCAGAATTATGAAATAAAACATTTAGAAACATTTTTGCCCACTTGGGGGACACAAATAAAAATTGAAATAAAAACAAAAAGTATTATTTTGATCCCCCCTTTCATATTCAACTGAACCAAAGGAATTAAGTAATACATTACAATTGTGTAACTTTCTCAGGAAAGGAAAGCGAGTCTCCTCCATGTTCAGGTAAGGCAAATACTTGTGTGTATTTTACCCCTTATCCCATGATTCTAATTACCAGATATGGCTGCATCAGTTACAAGAGTTTGTGTTTCCTGGTATCTTTCATCACACGATATTTGTGATTCTTCTGTTACAAACCACGAGAAATGTGGGGGTGACATTGACCTGGGATCACCTCAGTTTCAGGTACTTATAAAATACATTAAATATAAGAAAAAATATTGTCAAATTGCATATTAATTACCACTGCATTATATAGTAGGTTATACAAAGGATGCGGGGCATATTAAACTAATGTACTATTTTAATTAAATTTTGATTTTTTTTGTCCCTAACATTTTCTTTTAAAAGACCTTGAAAGAATAATAGGTACTAAAAGCAAATTACCCTAGGTAATTTGAAGATTTAGCCGTATGATTTTGTTTCCATTCAAGTTTTGTTTATGCAACTATTTTTCCCTCTTTCCTTTTCAAGATACATGAGGTTTTACCTCTTCCCCGTTTCTGTTACCAGGAGGAGTTCTAGTTCTTACAGATTAAATGCAAACATTCAGTGCCAGTTACTTTGATCTCTCTGCTTTGTTTTTCATTACCCTCTTCCAAATGTGTTTTGATAATATTCCAACAGGTGGACATTTGAACATTTATGCTTTTAACGCTGTGAAACAGACTCAGAGATGTTTGGAAAAGAGTCAGACGTGGAGGTTTCACCTTAGATTTAAATATCTTATTTCATAAAGTAGACCTCTCTCTTTCTTCTTTTTGCCAAATAATTGCCATCATTAAGCTTCTGCTCTCTGCTGAGAGGTCACTGGCTGACCATTCCTTAATTTATCCAATTAAGTGACATATTGAGTCAGGATCTCCTGTAGAGGTAACATTTTTTGATGGGTTTTTTAAACTGTCATTTAGCCCCATTACATGCACATCATTGATATTAGCATTTTTTCTAGCACGTTGCTCTTGGGAGCTCGTCTGCCTGAATCACACCTAGGATATGAGTCTCGACCCGACTTGCAGACCTTTCAAAATTCAAGCTTTGACCACGGAGACATTTGAATGGTGCTCATCTTGTGACAAGGAAACACATAAAACTAGAAACAGTTTTTAAAGGATCAGCAAGGTGAAGTCTCATTTGATTTCTCAATCTTCTTAGTTGGCAGAATATTTAAGGTTTTATGATCCCCTCTTTTGCTAGATTACATGTGTTTTTGTTATTCATAAGCAGAGCTCAGCAAGATGTTCATTACAAACTGAGTCAAGGGGCAGGTTTGCCAAAATGTCTTCCCCACCCCCCACCCCCTCCCACCTGGATTGAGTTTTTCAGGAAGCCTGGAAAGAATTATGGTTTAAAATTGAGGTTGTGTCTAAATAGGTGATTTAAGCTTAAATCCTGTGCAAAGCCATTCTACTGTGAATTTTTCATAACCAAAGCCTTCAACTGATGCCACTTTCCCTACAAACATTGGAGGAACACCCTATCTCCCATGGGCCCAAAAGATGCATATATATTTATGTATCTTTGATTTTATATATACATATATATAATTTTAATTAAATAATTAAACTATAACTAATTTAATATAATTAAATAATTAACCATAAATAATTAAAACTAAAAGGGAAATTGTGCAACAAAATAGTAAAATCTGTATGAATCCCATGGAGTCATGCAAATGATGTTTGGTTTTAAAAATTACATGTCAATATTTTTAATTACTTGTGGATTGAATGGAAAGCAATAATCTCCACAGAGTTGCGTGGGTTTTTTTTTGTTGTTGTTGTTGTTGTTGTTCGTGGTATTTTTTGTTCTTATTTGTGTGGGTGTGAATTTTTTATTGTTTTAATATTTATCTATTTATTTATTTATTTATTTATTTATTTATCTATTTATTTATTTGAGAGAGAGCAGGAAAGAGGGGCAGGGGGAGAGAAAGAGAGAATCCCAAGCAGGCTTCATGCTCCGCGTGGAGCCAAAGGCAGGGCTTAATCCCATGAACCCTACGATCATGACCTGAGCCCAAATCAAGAGTTGGACACGGAACTAACTGAGCCACCCAGGCTCTCCAAGTATAATGTTCTTTTAAGCATCTTTAAAAGGGCTTTCTGAAAAAGGATGAAAAATGAGGAATATATGTGCTTCCCTAAGTACATGTGATTTTTTTTTTACTTAATTTCTGTTTATTAATTTTTGTATTTTTTTTCTCCTTGACATTTCCTTTAAAAAAATGTTCAGGGGTGCCTGCGTGCCTCAGTCCTTGGGATTCTCTTTCTCCCTCTCTCTCTGTCCCTCCCCCATTCCTGTATACACACACACTCTCTCTGTCTCTTAAAATAAATAAATAAAATTTAAAAGAAAACCTGTTTAAATGATATGTACTACAAACATCCTAAAGGATTGGTAGGTGAAATGTATCAGAGTGAAGCAGGAAAACTTAAAGTTCTATTGACCAACTAATCCTGTTCTATACGGAAATGAGTGGCAACAATTACTATGTTGAAGTAACAAAATGATAGGAATACGCACTTCTCCCTTTGTTCAGTGTCTTCCAATCATGGAACTTGGAAAAAAAGAAAAAAAATACATATATATATATATATATATATATTAGGAGGAAATTGCATAATTAGCAAAAACTGGCTACACAGCAAATGCTTGTTGGGAAGGAAGCCCCCAGGAGTGGTCAGGTTCAGGGCCAGAATTCTCCCGTGTCTTATGAAAGAGAAGAATAATTTCAGGGCACACATGTGATCTGGGTGATGTAATGTAAATGGTGATAGCAATTGCTCAAAAATGTCAGGTGAAACCGAATGAACTGACATTTGTGGAAACGCAGTGTTTTAAACACATACGCATAAAACACAATTCATGTACATAAGAAAGAATTCATGTACGTAATGAAGAATTAGGAGCTCTCTGCCAGGACTTCCATTTGAAAATTTGTGCTTATAGAATTAATTGCCATTCCTCCAGCTGAAAGCAATGTATTCTAGATAGGAATTTCAAAACAAAATGTATTTCTTTTTATTTTGCGAATTTATTTATTTATTTTTTAATTTGCTTAACGTTTATTTATTTTTGAGAGAAAGAGACCGAGCATGAGTGGGAGAGGGGCAGAGAGAGAGGGAGACACAGAATTGGAATCAGGCTCCAGGCTCTGAGCTGTCCACACAGGGCCCAATGCGGGGCTCGAACTCACCGATCATGAGATCATGAGATCATGTCCTGAGCTGAAGTCGGACGCCTAACCGACTGAGCCGCCCGGGCAGCCCTATTTTGCTAATTTAAAAACAAAGTTAGACACTAGGCAAGTGATATAAAAGAAAGAAAGAAAAAAAAGAGAGAAATTTGAAATAGTTAAATAGATGTCTATAGTGAAAACAGTGGGGGATAGACACATGCTTTTAAATTAACTGATTTGGAATAAGGGCTCCTATTTCTGCTTCAGATGAAAGCACAGATCAATTTCTCAAAGAGATTTGTTTGTTGTTTAGTAATGTTGGGCTCCATGTTGAAGGAGGTCCTCTCTCTTGGTTTAGTGTCTTTGCATGTATAATGAAGGTGTGAATTACATGGCTTAGCAATAAATTCTGTCTTTGGAGGTTAGAAATTCTAAAATTCCTAAAGCTTTAGATTCCATGGGGTAGTCTGAACAATCTCATTGCAACAATTTGCTCACCCTACTAGTTTGTTCACCAAATTTTATGTATAAATATTGACAAGGATAGGCACTTGGGTGGCTCAGGCGGTTAAGTGTCTGACTTCGGCTCACGTCTTGATCTTGCAGGCTGTGAGTTCAAGCCCCGGGTCGGGCTCTGGGATCTGTGCTGACAGCTCAGAGCCCGGAGTCTGCTTCAGATTCTGTGTCTCCCTCTCTCTGTGCTCCACCCCTGCTCTCACTCTCTCTCTCTATCAAAAAATAAATAAACATTTAAAACTTAAAAAAAAAAAATATTGACAAGGTGAAAACTTGTAAATTCTCACAATGTCACAATTATCGATGTCCAACCTAATGGGTGTAGGTAATTTTATTTCAATCTCTTTCTTCATGAGAAAGGAAATGAATTAAATTGTTAAGTATAAGATTCCTGAAGGCAAAAAACAAGTGAGTAGAAGCCCATGAAGGGACTTCTCAATAATCTTTCATGGCTATGGTTCTTTGCCACATCTCTAGACACTGTCTTTATGGCAAAGGACCAGGTAGCATAATTATTTTGAGGGCCATGGAGGTTCTTATGTCTCTTAGCATAAACGGAGAACTGTGGGTGCTTTTTTTTTTTCTTTTTTAATATCGTCTTTGTAGAAAAGGGCACTTGCTTGAAAACATTTAGGTGAATCGTAACTTCACACTGCACTTTTCTTTAAAGGTTAAACTTCCAACTTTCTGTTATTATTTACCATGGAATTAAAGTGACTGGTTTAGATCATCGAGATCAAAATGAGTTTTATATAGCGCATGGTAAAAGCCCACAGAGAAGATAACTAAACACATACCCCGTAAATTAAACCTTAGTTCTACTAAAAAATAGTTTACATATTATGTTTTTAAGAATCAGAGCTGGATTAGAACTATATTATATCGTAACGGGTTGTTGTAGTTTTCCAAAGAAACAGAGCATATTTCAGTATTTTCAAAGGAAATCACGGTACCAAATAAAGAGTGAAATTGTTTAAATATTTTATTAACGTCTCACGATTTCAGACCTCTCCTGTTAAAGAGAACTAAATGAAGAGATAACCCTCACTTTACACACACCCATGATGAATCTTTCAAGCATTTAATCTTAAGAAACAACAACAGCCAAACAAGCCTAAGAATGAAGTCCACCGGCTCATTGTTCGGGGGCCACCTTCAGGTTGGAAGAGGCACTGCAGGTGGCTGACGTGAGATTCCAAGCCGCCATGTTCCTGAAGCTTACATATTTTTATATTTCCTTCCAAAGTTTCCAATCATGCAAATGCTTTCCAGCCTTGTAATAGAATCCATTGTTTCAATTTTAAGGATTTTAAAAACCAGATATGCCCCTTATACTGTGCTAATCAGAAGTAACAGGTATCATTTGGTGTTTTATACATCTATGAAAGTTCAGCACAGATAGGGACATATATTGGATGATGTATATTTCCTTAATGGGACATATAGTTCCTTAAATGGGAAATGCAATGACATAATTAATAGTAACTTCCGAGTAAGCAGCTGAAAATATTTTGAACATCAATACAATTTTAATGGAAGCATTTATAATCATTTCTATTTACAAAAATACAGTGGAAAAAAATGGCAGCTTTATACTGAACAAAGAGGCGCGATAAAGTATTTAACATTCCCAATGAAATCGCTAGGTTAATTATTGTATTTCCTTTAACATTCAGGGACTTTGGCCTTTCCACATAAACTTTGGTTTATGATATCCATAAAATAATTTGCTGTTTTTCGGGTGTTTTGTTTTTGATTTAATTAGGACCACATTGAATCTATAGATCAAGTTACTAAGAACAGACATATTGGCAATATTGGCTCTTCTTATCCATGGACATGGAATATCTCCCCATTCATTTACTTTAAAAAAAAAAATGTTATCAGAGTTTTGTAAGTTTTCCTTGCATAGATCTTGCATATATCTTGTTAGGTTTGTTCTTAAGTATTTTTTCCCCCAGTGGTAAAATAAATGGTGTTATGTTTTTAATTTCAAAATCCACTTGTTGATTATTGGTATATAGGAAAGCAACTGACTTTTGTATATTAATCTCATATCCTGCAAACTTGCTGTCATCAAATTTTAGCAAACCAGGAGTTTTTGGTGCGTGCTTTAGGATTTTCTACGTAGACACTCATGTCAACTGCAAACAATGCCAGTTTTATTTCTTTTTTTCCAAATATGTATCAGTACTATTTTCTTTTCTTGATTTTTGGCATTAATTGGAATTTCCAATAAGATGTTGAAAACCAGTGGTGGGAGGGGCAGTCTTGCCTTGCTCTGATCTTAGTGGGAATGCTTTGAGTTTCTCATAAAGTATGATGTTAGCTATAGATTTTCTTAAATATTCTTTATCAAATTGAGAAAGTTTCCCTTTATTCCTAGTTTACGGAGAATTTTTAAACAAAAATGGGTGTTGAATTTAATTGAATTTTTTTTTTTTCATTTATTGAGATGATCCTGTGATTTATTGATGTGAGAGATTGGCTTCATGGAATTTTGAATGTTGAACCGGCTTTGTGTACCGGGGATACATCCTATTTGGTTGTGGCATATAATTCTTTTTACAAATTGTTGGATTTGATTTGTTAATATTCTGTTGAGGATTTTTGCGTCCATATTCACGAGAGATATTGATCTGTAGTTTTCTTTCTTATACCCATTCTCCTTTGTGTAACCCATATATCACTGAATCCAACGTAGATACAAAAAATGTGGAATTATTGAAATATAGACTCTGCTTGCCTGTTTTTTCCCGTCTTATTAACATAAGCCACCACTGTCAGTTTACCCTGTGAGTGTGTTTCAAGGCTATCCAGCTTTTTCCATCATCAACACAACAGACACCTTATACCAAACTGCTATTTTTCAATTCCAAGAGTCACGCATGTTTTCTTGTCCTTTATGGTTTTTGTTGATGGTTTGTTTGTATTGTTTTTGGTTCTCCATAATGCCTTCAAAGTCATTCCTAAACAATATCAATTGCAATAATTCACTGCTTACGAGTAACTCATCTGTAGTTTATCTCCAGACACTATCCTTCAGTTCAATTATCCTTTCCTCAGATATGTTCCTTGTGAGTCTAATGCAAATTCAAATCCTTTTATTAAATGCTTTCAGAGAACTATGTGCTTTTCTTTAGAATACTCATCACAGTTGAACATTTATATTTACTCGTGCGGTTGTTTCTATAATGTACTGGTCTGTTTATAGAACGTATGCATCATGAGGGCAAGGGTTATCTTTCATCACAGCCCTAAAATTGAACTCAAGATATACTTAGACATCTGTCAATGTCTGTCAAAGAAAACCGAGGACTGTTAAAGTAATTGTGGGAGCTATCTGCCAGGCAGCCATTTTGTAGCTTGGACAAGAACATTTTATTGTCCTGATGGACACATAGGTCAAACTGTAAATGTTAGAATTGGGAAGCAGAGTGGACACAGACCGGCTTCAAAACAACAAAAATAACAACAACAAAACAAAAGAATGACGTAGGTTACTTTATGCCTAATGGGAGACACAAGTGAAAGAAAATTTATTAAATAAAAACCTTGTGCTGATTTTAAGGTAGAAGAGACATAAGCAAGTGTTGGTAAGGGGTAAAAGACAATCATAGAGAAGAATAAGTCAACTGTGTGGATATACTAGAAACAGAGAGAATGCATTTTGGACCAGATGGCAGGGTATTTAAAAAAAATTTTTAAGTTTATTTATTTATTTTGAAAGAGACAAAGACATTGTGAGCAGGGAGAGAGAGGGAGAGAGAGAACCCCAGTCAGGCTTCTTGCTGCCAGTACAGAGGATGTTAGGGTATTTAATTTTTTTTTAATGTTTATTTATTTTTGAGACAGAGAGAGACAGAGCATGAACGGGGGAGGGTCAGAGATAGGGAGACAGAATCTGAAACAGGCTCCAGGCTCTGAGCTGTCAGCACAGAGCCCGACGCGGGGCTCGAACTCACGGACCGTGAGATCATGACCCGAGCCGAAGTCGGCCGCTCAACCGACTGAGCCACCCAGGCACCCCAATGGGTATTTAAAGCATGGAGAGGGAACTTTATTTCTCTAATATGAAGAAAACTGAACAAACACTAAGTATTATGAGGTATTTGGTGTAGTTATTGAAGACTTTTCTGCACAACTATTGGAAAGATGTCTTCTGTCCCAATGAATTCCATCGATCGAGGAAATGAAATCCTGGAAATTGTGCTTTACCAAAACAAAAAAGAAAATGGAGTTCTCCCATTTGGATGTTCTACTGATGCATGACAGTTTTAATTTTCCAAGCATGAGCTTTCAGATAAAATGTACGAAGACATTAATATTTATGTAAAAATACTCATGCTTTTGCTACCATTGCACTATACCTTATAACTGGAGTCACAGACTTATGTGTTCAAGCTAAAAGGATCTTAGCAGTAAGTCAACCAGTTTCCCCATGTTTTCGGTTTAAGTAAATGAACTCACATAGCTAGTTAAGAGCAAAGCTGGAAAAATAACCTGATTCAGTATTTGATCAGACGTCAACTCAAAATGAATTCTTGGAATTTGGCCTTCCTTGTATAATCTTAATGTTCTTGTTAAAGTAGCACATCTCTGTTTTCTTTTTAAATTTGTATACTTTTGGGGTGCCTGGGTGGCTCAGTCGGTTAAGCGTCTGACTTCAGCTAAGGTCACAATCTCGCGGTCCGTGAGATCGAGCCCCGAGTCGGGCTCTGTGCTGATGGCTCAGAGCCTGGAGCCTGCTTCCGATTCTGTGTCTCCCTCTCTGTCTGCCCCTCCCCCGTTCATGCTCTGTCTCTCTCTGTCTCAAAAATAAACGTAAAAAAGAAAAAAAATTAAATTTGTATACTTTTTCTTTGCTCACATCGGCATATACTGCTGTTTATGCACTGTATACATCTTTTCTCTCACCTGAAGTTATGTAGGTAATGTCATGCAGTGCAGTGGGGTTTTTTTTCTTTTTTCTTTTTTTTTTTTTTAAATGGGTTTATCATATAGATAGACCAGATAATAGAATCCTGCAAGTCAGAGATGGAAAAGACCTGCCAGGTCACCTAATCTCTTCAACAATGCGGCGTTTCTCCTCCTTCGATTATCGCTTTGAATATTTGACCAGCCTAATTTTAAAATGATTCCAGTAATGACATTACACACAGTCTCACCTAGCGTTCTCCAGAGCCTCCTAAATTCTCAGTTTCAAAAAGTTTCCCGAGAAGACGGTTTCATGCTCATTTCCTTTGTGATGAAATTTACCTGCAACCTCAACACTTATTTCAGTGAATCCGCCCAGTCACTCAAACTTTCCCTCACTCATAGACTTCTTCTTGCGTTAGTGGCAACCTCACTTCAGCAACCTTTGAATCTCTGAGTGCCATAGAAGCACTTAAAAGCATTGAAGCTGTTAAGTTTTTGTTTGTTTGTTTGTTTGGGGGGAAAGCTTAAGAGAAGTAATTAAAGCAACATAATTACTGTATACTGGATGAATAAAAGTGCCATAAACTCTCTGAAATTTTGCCACTGACTGTACCATCATTGATAAATTAGCCTATTCATAATTATAAAGTGATAGAATAAAAAAGAGGTGAAATACCCCTGAGAAATTATAGACCCAAACACTTGCACACCGACAAACCCAGACACCCAGCTAACTGCTAAATTACTATTTGTGTTTTCAAAAAGAACCCGATGATTTATTATATCGGTTACTGTTATATCATATCTGCCAGTTAATTTTTATGCCCTGGCTCAGCGTTGCAGATTTGACTGGCACCTTCCTGTTTCTGTAGTTGAATCTGCTTATAATTGAGGAGCTGATCGAAGGGGAGGAGAGGAGAAAAGGAAGGGACAGAGAACTATTTTGCTCCAGTAACATGAGGGATTGACTGAAATCCAGCTCCTTTTTTGACTGTTTTCCTGATACTTGATACAGTTTGCATTTTGTGGTGATGGGCTCGGCTGAAAGACTGGAACAGAATACATGCATTCGTAGACAAGGGAGGATATAATAAAACCTGGGCCGCGTTTGGTGCAGAAGGGGATTTGGATTCACGTGTTTGCTAGGAAATGTATGCACTGGTTCCAGGGGGACCCTCTCTGCTTCCAGTCAGTACCCGCAAAGCACGTGCAAAGGCCACGGGGCTCTCTTTGCGTTTGATTGCGCTTAGATGCACACACCGTTAAATTAGGGGCAGCCGAGGATTCTGGGCTTCTCACAACGGTCGTCCCTCAAGGGGTTCATACTGAGGAGATACAATGTTTCACACACACACACACACACACAAGAAAAGAGAAACTGAAGAATCCTCTGCAGTGTGGTTGATATTTCCCAATACGCTTAAGAGAATAGTACCATTGCATATATATATAATTTATCCGTATACTTACCTACCAGTTTAAAAATCAGTGGGATCCAATAAAGGACAAACCAGTTAATTAGTTTCCACCGCTGACCAGTGCCTCCCTACTCTTCTACCCAGCCTCAGCTGCTGTCACTATTCTATCCTGCCCCCGGATGTTAGTGTGCCAGGTTGTTGGGAGAGGTAATGCAGTATGGGCATGTACAACTCTGTACTTTCTTGCTGGGTGGCCAAGGATGTTAAGCGTCTGAGCACTCTTTATCTGGTGCATTACCCAAGGCCACATTTGCAGAGAGCAGACTTGAAGGAGTAATGCTATGTCTCTCCCTGGACCAGAAGCCAGGCTTGTTTACTGCTTGTTATAAAATGGGAACTCCCCAAACTCATGGATTCCCCACCCCCCAGCACAGCAACCTTCCGTATGTTCCAGTCACCACCTGGGATCACGCTCATACTGTTCCCTGTGCCGTGAATAATACAGTCCTGCCGGTGACCCAGGAGTCTCATGTCTTCTGTCAGAATTCTCCAAGCAGTCACAGATAAACTTATCCACTTGTAAGTAAGGCAAAATCAAAGCAGAAATTCTGATAGCTTTTATATATATATATATATATATATATATATATATAAACAGCAGAGGATGCTGAAAGAGACACGGCTTTGGGGAAGAAGAGAGCAGAGCACAGTGAGCTTGGCTCAGGATTAAGAGAAGACACCCCATAATGTGGTAATTAATGGTTTATCCAAACCCTGGGGGGAGGGGACCAGGAGGAAAAGCACTTCACTGTTCTACCTCTAAATGGAGCTGAGTGGGGAGGGGGGGAGTCAGAACAGGCCATCAAGGCCGTGGCTTGATTGTTGCTCACTTTCCATCCAAGCACAAGGGACACTTTCATCTCAGTGGGCAAGCCATGGAACCCCTCCCCCCACCACCGAGAGGCAATATGCCCATGGCTCCAGAGCTAAATAGCCCACTAAGCTAAAATAAATACGGTCAGCAATTTGGGCTTGCTCTTCAAAATATAGCGTTGAGTTACACAAAACATCAGAATGTTGTTCAGTTGAACCCTAGCAGGTGGTTGCACTAAAATGAAAACAAAAGTAAAATCTTACTGATAGGAATGGAGACATTTCTCCAGCACCTGAAATCAATTGGTGTATGGACCAGGTTCGTAGGAGGAAAGTGAGCTAAAGTGTCCTTGGATATCCTTCCAATAATGCAGATAGATCTCTCTCTTCGTGAGAAAACTGACAAACCCAAATTGAGGGACATTCTACGAAATAACTAATCCACATTGCCAAAAGTGTCAAGGACACAAAAGACAAGGCGAGACTGAGTAGCTGTCACAGACGTGAGGAGACTCAGGATACACGACAGCTAGACATAATACAGTCTCCAGGACTGTAGTCTCCTACAGACTGGATCGTGGAACACAAAAGGGAAATTCGTGGAAACACGAAGGAAACACGACTCAGAGTTTTGCTTTAGTTAATGGTGCAACACCAGGGTTAATTTCTTACTTTCCATGCACGCTCCGCAATGACACGAGTTGTTAACTTAAGACGAATTTGGGTACGCCGAGATAGGCCTGATTTTGCATCGCCGTGTCTAGCATCCTCTCAAGATAATAATGAAACAGCAAGATTTTACAAGGGCCAAACAATTTTAAAATCTAAAAAAAAAGGAATTATAACAAACTTTTAAAAACAAACGAGGATAGCCATCATGTAGAACCAAGGCGATATGTTAGATAGGACATTGGATTCTACTACCCTGGAAGAGAGTGACAACAAAGAAATGACAGAACATAGCCATGAGTGAGACCGATAGAATGGAGAAAGGGGAAGGTCAGACATGACGGACGGGAGGAGAAGTTGAGCAGGGAATGATCTGCAGCCCCAGGAGAAGGGAGAATAATACAAGGAGTAGACACAGTCTCTGAGGAATTAATGGATAGGAATTATGAAAGACACATAAAAACTATCAGTTCACAGATTCAAAAAGCCTATGAACCTTGACACTGATTAAAAACAGGAGGGGGGCACCTCGGTGGCTCAGTCCATGGAGCACTGGACCTCAGCTCAGGTCATGATCTCGCACCTCCTGAGTTCAAGCCCCACGTCAGGATCTGTGCTGACAGCTGGGAGCCTGGAGCCTGCTTTGGATTCTGTGTCTCCTTCTCTCTCTGCCCTTCCCCTGATCATGCTCTGTCTCTCTGTCTCTGTTTCTGTCTCTCTCTCTCTTTCAAAAAATAAACATAAAAACAAACTAAAAAAAAAATAAAGAAGAGGAAATTTATATTGAGACACAAATAGGAAAACTGTAGGGGCGAAGGAGGGAGAGAGAGAATATTAAAAGCAGCTAACGCAAAAAGAGATGAACTTCAAGGAAGCTCGTAAGCTTTACAGCTTGCTGTGGGACACAAACAGTGGAAATGGGAGACGATGGGTGAAAAAAATGAATTAACTACCATCTCCCAACTCTGTACCCAGCAAAGTATCTTGTAAAAGTGGATGAAAACTTGGTTTGAACAAAGGACCAATGGGAGACTTGAGCTCCATACGAACAGGAGAACAACAGTGTTTTCCCGAAGTAGGAGGAAAATGATGTGAGATTAAATTTTATTTTATTTTTTTAAATTTTTCACATGTTTATTTATTTATTGGAGAGAGAGAGAGAGAGCATGCACAAGCAGGTGAGGAGCAGAGAGCAGGGGGAAGAGAGAATCCCAAGCAGGCTCCAAGCTGTCAGCACAGAGCTCGTTGTGGGCGGCAAACCCAGGAACCCTGAGATCACGACCTGAGCTGAGATCAACAGGCCGATGCTTAACGACGGAGGCATGCAGGCACCAGGATTACATTTTAGAGATATCCGTAAAAGTGGAGTGAACTGAAAATGAAAAATGTGTTTGTAAGTCTGACTGAATATGAACTGCCAAAAATAACCACAGTGCTTTATGCATTTTGAAAAGTTATAAAGAATGAAATATGGAACAACAAACAAAATACGTAGAACCAAGGCCCAATGTAATTAATGTGGTAAGCTCTCACAATTTCTGTGATAAGGGTAAAAGTAAACATTTAGCTTATGATACATGTAGGAAGCATATTTTTATCTCTGGTAATAAAATAGTAAATGAGTGTGTGTGTGTGTGTGTGTGTGTGTGTGTGTCTGTGCATGTGTGTGCACGCGCGCAGAGAAACTTAGGAAGTGGTAATGAGAAAAGAGTCATCAAGTAGAAACTGGCAACATAAATCCATATGTATGTTTCATGCCAAATATATATGGATGAAATGCTGCAATTTTGGGGTGAAAACATTCAGACTGGATAAAATAAAACTGAAGCACGTGTTGTTTATAAAGAATATAAAAAAAAACATAAAGGAATAGAAATGTCAAAAAACAAAATGATGAAAAATTAGTATCATAGAAACACTAATAAAGAAAATCTGAAGGGGCACCTGGGTGGCTCAGTTGGCTAAGCCTCGGACTTTGGCTCAGGTCATGATCTCAGGGTTTGTGAGTTCGCACCCTGAGTCGGGCTCTGTGCTGACAGCTCAGAGCCTGGAGCCGGGGTCATATTCTGTGTCTCCCTCTCTCTCTTCTCCTCCCCTGCTCTCTCTCTCTCTCTCTCTCTCCCTCTCTCTGTCTCTCTTTCTTTCAAAAATAAATAAACATTAAAACATTAAAAAATAAAAACTGAGGAAGTTATATAAACATCAGTAAAATTAATGTGTAAATAATTACCAGAGATAAAGAGAGGCATCATATACTTTAAAAAACAAATTCAACAAGAGAACATTATAGTTCTCAGTTTACATGCACCTAAAAAAAATGACATTTGAATATATAAAATAAAATGAGCAGCTCTAAAATAAGCAATGATATTGGGTGATTTTTAACCCACCCCTGATTGAACACACCAGGAAAAACAGTCAAAAATTTAGTAAAGGTACAGAACTGCCCCAGTCTAATAACCACTTATCATATGTGGCTATTTAAATTCAAATGTATTAAATCTAAAACTTCAGTTTCTAAATTATACTAGTCACATTTTAAACTCCCGTTAATACATGTACAAGAGACTATCACATGACACATTAGGAGACACAAATTTTATATTATCCCCAAAAGACTATTGGACAGTGTTGAAAGAGTGTATTGAAATAAGAGTTTCAAAAGGTTTGGCATAATGTCTGTTTTTTTTAGTGTTCATTTATTTATTTTGAGAGAGAGCATGAGGGAGAGGGGCAGAGAGAGAGGGGGAGAGAATCCCAAGCAGGCTCCTCACTGTCAGTGGGGAGCCCGACGTGGGGCTTGAACTCACAAACCATCAGATAACGACCTGAGCGAAAATCAAGAGCCGATGGCTAACCGACTGAGCCACCCAGGCGCCCCTGACATAATGCTTATATAATGAAAACTATACCCAGTCACCGAAGAGTCCACCTTCTTTGCAAGAATATACTTTCTATTTTCAGAAATTGGTGGCAGGATACCCACCAAGCACATCTATCAAATTCGTATTTAAATATCAAAGAAATATTCTATTAACGACAACAGCAATAATCCAGAAATAAACAGCAACCACAAACTCCATCTTCTTTGAAAGTAATTGTGTGTGTTTTTACTTAAAAAAAAAAAAAAAGTCTAAATACAAATTAGACTGCTTCAGATTCTGTGTCTCTGTCTCTCTCTGATCCTCTCCCATTCCCACTCTTGTCTCTCTCTCTCTCTTTCTCAAAAATCTCTCTCTCTCTCTTTCTCAAAAATAAATAAACATTAAAAAAGTTTTTTAGGGGTGCCTGGGTGGCGCAGTCGGTTAAGCGTCTGACTTCAGCCAGGTCACGATCTCGCGGTCCGTGAGTTCGAGCCCCGCGTCAGGCTCTGGGCTGATGGCTCGGAGCCTGGAGCCTGTTTCCGATTCTGTGTCTCCCTCTCTCTCTGCCCCTCCCCTGTTCATGCTCTGTCTCTCTCTGTCCCAAAAATAAATTAAAAAAAAAAAGTTTTTTAAATAAATAAATACAAATTAGAAAGCATTTTAAATTCAATGTCAGTATAAATGCCTTGATCACTGGGAGGATGAAACCCAGTCAAGCTTGGAGGTGTAACTGGGGTAATATTGCATAAATTAAGAAAAGATTGAAAAATTAATAGATTAAGCATCCATTTAAAAAGTTATCAAAATTGGGGCACCTGGAAAAAAATTGGGGCACCTGGGTGGCTCAGTCGTTTAAGCAGCTGACTTCAGCTCAGGTCATGATCTTACAGTTCGTGGGTTTGAGCCGCACATTGGGCTCTGTGGTAACAGCTCAGAGCCTGGAGCCTGTTTCAGATTCTGTGTCTCCCTCTCTCTCTGCCCCTCCCCGGCTTTCATTCTGTCTCTCTTTCTCTCTCTCAAAAATCAATAAATGTTAAAAAGTTATCAAAATTATGTGACTATAAACCTATGAAAAGAAAGCAATGACATAGTTGAACATATCAAAAGATTAAAGAATGTTCTTTGAAAAGCTGAACCATTGGCAAATTCCTGGAGAAGACATAAAAGGAAACAAGAGAAAAAGCACAAAATAACTTAGGTGACAAAATGTGAGCCCTTTCCACAAAAATTGCCAACAGTAAAAGGACAGAAGAATATATAAGAACAGATCGATGGCAAAAAATAAGTAAGTAAATAAATAAATAAGGTAAACTGGAATTTATTTGAAAACTACATAACTCACAAAAAAAAGTGAAGTAGGAAACAGAATAGTCATATGAGTACTTAAGGAAATAAAACCGTCATTAATACTAACTTTCTCATATCCAAATAGTTTCCTTGGGAAACTCTACAAGGTAAAAGAAAGAAATAGCTAAGAACTATTCCACTTCTTACAGAAGCCAAAAAATGAGCCTTAATTTTTAAAAAGGTCATAATACCGATTGTTCTAAAACTTAATAAGAACATCAGGTTTAAAGAAAACTAAAGGCCAAACTCATTCAAACTCATAGGACTGGAAGAAAGGAAAGAAAATATCAACAAACTAATGCCAGAAATATATAACTAGAATAATACATCATAGCAAGGTGTTTTTTTTTTCTAAAAATTCAAGGGTGGTTTAGCTTTCAAACATTCTATCGATTGAATTTTTCTCATGAGTAAAATAAAGAAGAAATGTCATATGTTTATCTTAATATATGAAAAATAAGTTGAACAATTTGCCACATATATCTGATGGAATATTTTCACGAACAGGAAATACTGAAGTTTCCTAATTCCATGGAAAGAATTTAAAGACAAGAACGCAAACATAATAATTAATAATGAAATGCTGCTTGTGTTCCTTTTAAGGCAATTAATATGACAATAAAACATTGCTACCAATTTTGTCCGGTTAGTGCAGCAAGGTGGGTAAAAATATAGAAGGTATGAGACTTGAAAAAGAAATAATAAAAATCGTGATTATTCATGGATGATATAATTTAAAAATCGTGATTATTCATGGATGATATAATTTTGTAACTTAAATATGAAAAAGTACATTGTTTCTCAAAAAAAGCAACTACTGAAAATGGCTATAATTAATAAGTGATTTTAGCGAGGTTATCAGAAATCTGGTTAATATCTAAAATGCACTTGTATTTCTAAATGGCAACACTAAAGGGAAATGCAAAATTTTCAAGAGACACCATTTCTGCTATCAACAAAAAGGTAAAAGGCTAGGAATAGACCTAATGAAAGATGTGGAATATTTCGACTCAGAAAAAGTGATTAATCACTACTGACAGCAATTACTGTAACCTAAGTAAGTGAAGAGATATGCCATATACATGGGATAAAGATGACTTTTTAAAGACATCAATTCTGCTTAATATAGTATATAAATTAAACAAAATCCCAATTGGTATTTTGATAAGCCATGACAAGCTACTTGTAAAATGCATATGAATTTCAAAAGAAGAGTAGGCAAGAGAAGCTTGAAGATTAAAGTAGAACTTTCTCTGCGGGATATGAAGATTTATTAGAATGTTATGATAAATAAGGGAGGATAAGAAGATAGGCGGCGAAACCAACAGAAGAAAAGGAAGATTCAGACATAACCTGACATACTGATTTATGGTGAGTATGCCGTACAAAAAGGTACCATGAAAGAACACACTTTTCAGTATGTGGCGTTGGAGGAAGAATTGATTACTCACATGGATAAATTAAACAAGAAGTTATCTCTCCCTTATGCCATATGAAAATATCTCTTCCAGTGGATTGCAGTTCCAACCCACAAGGAATGATTTATTTCTGACGTCAGGGCACATGAAATTTGTTAAACGGGACAGAAAAAAAGGACAAAAAACTAATCTAAAGGAAAAGATAAACTTCGCTACCTTACAGTTAAGAACTTGTGTTTATGGAAAGACACCATTAGAAAGACGGAAATTCAAATAACGGGGCAAAAGAAGATATTTCAGAACATAAAACGGACAAGCAGCCCATATTCAGAATATAAAAATAAAACCTGAATACCAATCAGAAGACAGACAACCCGATACAAAATTAGACAAGCAATTGCAACAGGCATTTCACAAAAGAGGAAATCTAGTTGGTCAACACGAATACAAAAAAGTGTTCAACCGCAATAGCCCTTAGGGAAATTAAAATTAAAACCACATGAAAGACTGCCACGCCTCTATCAGAATGTCTAGAAGCTTATACAGTCTGACAACATTTGATAAGAATGGAGGGAAATTGAAATTCTCATTCTCATACACTGCCGGGCAGGACTACAATTAGAGCAATCATTTGAGAATACTGTTTGACATTACCCTCAAAGTTGAACATAAGCTCATCCTATGAGTTAATAATTATACTCTTAAGTATGTACCTAAATAAAAATGCACGCATATGAATAAAAGTCACACACAAAGGAAACATTCTTTGAAATAGAAAAAAAAGAAAGATAATACAAAGTCTAGCACAGTGGAATGGATAATTAAATATTGGGAGTCGTAAAATGGGAAACTGTACATGGAATGTTGCAGGTTCATTAAGGCACAAATGGAAACCGGAATCAATCTCACAAACGTAACAAAGCCTGATAGAAGAATAAATACTATATCATCGTATACTGTATTATTCCATTTACATAAAGTAAAAAAACAAGACCTAAGTGTCTGAAGATGCATACTTCGGTGGTAAAATCACAAAGACAAGCAACGATGTGCATACAACATCAAAGGCAGGATGGTGATGATCTCCAGGGACACGGAGGGGTGGTGACTTGGAAAGGTCTAGGTTTGGGGATTCTAAGGTCTCGAGGATATTCTGTTTCTTCATCTGGAAAATGACAACACAGGTGCTCACTACACACTTCCTCGAACTCTACCTTTCTTTTATGGACTTTTACAGAAATGAGAAGGAATGTGGTATTAATGACTAAAGAGATAATTATATTCTGTGGGGTGCTCATAAAAATTTAACTCCATCTACTCATGAAATCTACATGATCCCAGGGATATGATTTGGGGGAGGACATGACTGGGTGCCCAGGCTTCTTTTGTTTTGGTATAAGGTAAGTGGAGAGATGGATTCTGGAAGAATAACCATCCTCTATTAAAGTACCTTACGAGGGAACGTGGCATTGGCTATGGAAATCGGGCCTCCCAGCTCAGCTATTTTAGCTCAATAACGTGGTCTGGGAAATAGGGCTAGATATGATTAAGGACCAATCACTGATTACCAACATTGAGCCTTTGTTTAGATGGGAGCCCAGCAGTCAGCAGTTAGCATTGGCCTGCGTGCTCAAGGTTCTGAAAAATGGTGTTTGCTAGCAGGCCCATGTGGCAGGTGTTGAATCAATGCTCTTGCTACCCATTCGACCCTTTCTGTCTCCTCCTCTCCCTGAACCGAACTCTAGGACTGAGTTCATCTCTTGGGTCCCCAGGCTGGTTGGGTGTGTGTTTCATTAGGAAACAGACAAGGGTTGCCTGCTCAAAGGGCAGGGAAAGCTTACGCAATAATTGGTGGGTCAAGAAGCTATGATCCCGTTTGTACTTTGTGTGGTGAATTCCTCAGTTACATCTGATTCTCTGTTATTTAGCAATCAGATTCAATCAAAGTACCCACATCTCTGGCACTTTTGCGTGCTATCCTCGTTCCTGAACCTTTGCTTTCAGACGGTGGTTTTCCAACTCCCTACGTTGATGGGGGTTTTGGTCTTTGTGTCTCTGATATAAACCTCAGGGCTAATATGCCCAACTCAGCAGTACAGGAAGCAAATTTGCCTTGCACATCTATTTCCAGCTTGCAGTCTGGTCTACCAATCTCTTGATAAGCCCCACTTTGCCAAGTGATCACTAACCCGGGCCAAAAACCAATGGAAGAGTGTCCTCTACATAGTGCATATTCAATATCTATATCTACACTTATAGATGTAAATATATACATAAAATAATAGCCAAAACAATAAATCTATGTATGTCTTATTTATTATAAATTAATACACCTAGTGTATGTGTGAGTATGTATCATATTTCTTAATATTCAAGATTAAATTTCTTACACTAATTTATTATTAATCAAGGATCATACGTGGAAGTGGTTAGGGTTTGTAACTTTAAGTGTAATATGAACTGATTTCCACAAAGATATGTAAAGGTCGTAATAATTTACTCTGGGTGAATAGAACAATTCGACAAGGCTGTGTGCTGTTCAGTAACCAATGGCACAGATTCTTTATTTGTGCCCTACTGAGTCCTAAATCTATGAGCTCATAGGAACCTATAGAGACACAATAGACCCTTCCAGAATCTTGGACGAATCAAGGTTATGTTGTCTTTACTCGGGAGGAATGGGAAAATGTGAACATACATGTGCATGCATGAAGCCCCAGCTAAAGCTCAAAGAAGTCACACTCAATAGTCCCCCAGGTGCTCCCAAGAGAAGATTCCTTGCAAATACTCCTAGTAATCCCCCCTGCAAATACTCCTAGAAATCCCCTCTAACAGCTCAACTTGGCACTTCAAAAAATGAAACAACTTTAAATACTTTTTTCCCCTTGCCTGTTCATGTAAGTGTCTTTGAAATTATAAAACGTGAATCTGATGCACTGATGGGGAAATCCAATTCTCTTCTTATCTATGAAAATTATTGATTCAACAACAGAATTAAAACTATATTCACAGACTCCTTAGCAACTGGCAGAGAGAGGTAACAATATATATTTTTTCTCTCCTTGAACTTGTATACCAGATTTCAACTTCTCATATATTGCCCTTCATCACAGTAAACAAGTATACCTATTTTGCACAAATTCCTTCCCCATTGTCATTCTAACTCTACTTGGAAAAACACAAGATGCAGATATTTTTTTTTCAAACTCTAAGATATTCCAAGTGAATAGAAATTAAATATGAAGCAACTTAAATAGCGTGTGTTTATTTATGTGTGGCTTGCCTTATTCCAACTGCTTACACACATTCATGTGGTTCATGATTAAAAGGAAATTGAGCAAATTTGGGCAAGAAAAAATAAAGTTATGATAGCAAGTTGAAGCCAGGGAAAGATTAGACATAAAGTGTTAGGTGTGGGCTTGCTAGACGTGGGCTGGAATCTTGGCTCTCACTTCCCAAAGATCAAAGCCAAAAGAAAAACATAAATACATGATTCATAGTGTCCCACGGGGGGAAAACAAACAGGTTGCTTTGGAGAAGAAAAGCCATTGCTGATAATTTCATTAATGCAAGCAATTTCCCCTATGGCCTTTCTTCCGGAAAAGAAAATATAGATGTGGCCATGAGTGCCAATGTGGTTACATGTATACATGTCATGTTGTAAAAATCCACAAAATTATTTGTCAGGAAACAATCTGAGTGGGAATGTAAAATGGTGCGGCACTTGTGAAAACGGTATGGTAATTCCTCGAAAAAGTAAACACAGAATTGCCATATGAGCCAGCAATTGCGCATCAAGAGACATATCATAAAAAGTTTAAGCAGGGACTCAAAAAGATATTTGTACACTCATGTTCATACGCATTCTTCACAGCAGCTAAAATATGGAAGAAGCTCAAGTATCCATCAGTAGATGAATGGATAAGCAGGAGTGATACGTGCTTACCATGAAATATTATTCAGCCTTAAAAAGCAAAGAGATTTCAACCCATGTTACAACGTGGATGAGCCTTGAGGACATTATGCTAACTGAAATAGAGCAGGTGCGAAAGAACAAACAGTGGATAATGCCACTTATATAAAGTATGTAGAGTAGTCAAATTCATAGAGACAGAAGATAGAATGGTGGTCGTCAGGGGCGGTGGACAGAGGAGAATGAGCTAGAATTTATTGGCTGCAGACTCTCAGATGAAAAAGTTCTGGAGATAATGCTGATGATGGAACATCGCCACTTAATCACCCACTTAAAAATGGTTAGGCGATGAAGTTTACGTTATGCGTATTTTACAAGAGACGCAATATGAGACGGTATCTCACATAACATCTATAAATTAAAACTGATAGCATAACATTCAAAATGCACTCACTAGAAGCATTTCATAAAGGCCATATAATGTGATCTAGTTAGGTAGCTATCTGATGGTCTGATTCAGTAAAATGGAACAATTTAGAGATATTAGAGTAATGGTGTCCAAAACCGTGCATGAATGTGTGCGTCTGTGTGTGTGCGTGTGTGTGTGCGTGTGTGTGTGTGTGTGTGTGTGTGTGTGTTCATTGCCTGTTGAAGTAGTTTAATAGAGAAAGTTGTGTGCTCTCTCTTCGCCAGTTCCAAAGGCACTTCAGAAGAGTCCTAGGTTTCAAAACATACAGTTTGAAAGGTGCTACTCTGGAAAAACTGAAAAATCAGTTTATCTTTCTGGATATCATAGTTGAGTACAAGGCTTATTCTGCCTTGACTGGGGGCAGAGCGAGCTCTTTCTCTCTCCAAACAACTCAAATCTTGGAAGAATTGATATACGTGGTGACATCTTCAAAATGGTGGCAGTGTCTATTAAGTATCTAAATAACTGCCCTATCAACAAAACAAACCAAAACAAAACAAACCAAACCAAAACAAACCAAAACAAAACAAAGCGAAGCCTTTCATTATGTAAGCTCTCATGGTCCCAAAATAGAGGAAAACCGGGATCGTGTTTCCAAGGGCTACTCTATAACTTAGCTACTACCTTCTACACGTGTTTTGCTAAATCCCATGTGCTATGTGAGTTGTCCTGGATGTTAGATAAGCAATCTCTTCCCGCTACAGCAGGTACTCATCACTCATCATAACACCTATGGCTCTGTGGTTGCGGAGCACTACATTTCCCCTGCCCCTTTTTCTTGGGAACCTGTGGCATCCACCATGTACTTGGCCCAGATTCCCTGACATGACGAGAATATTGCACGGTGCTGTCCAACACTTCAGTGGAAACTCCTGGTGATTAAATTCCAAAATTCCAAAATAAATTTTAGGTAGCTCCCAGTTAGATTATTTCTAGGAACAACTCCCAACCGACCCCTCAGGTATATGCACGGGATTCACATAGCCAGCAGTGGTAGTGGAAAATGGATCCCAGTTTTCCATTTGTACCCAGAGCCTATTTGTGCTATAGGTCATGAGAGGGAAATATTTTTGATCTATTAACTATGATCTAGTTGTTAGAAGTACTAGTTCCCATCCACTTGGTCCCAGACTTACGGAACTTACATAAGCAAAATGGAGAGCTTTTCTATGGTTGACAGGGGTCAGTGAAAGCTTGGGAATATATCATATACTTTCTGAAAATTCTCGGAAAAATTGTGAGCCGTTGAGACCCTAACAGTGTATGTGTTTCCTTTATACAATCTTATCATCACACGAGCTGTCTCCTTTAATGCAAAAGCCTTCCTCTTATGAAAGCCTTGCCTCAGATATTTAACTATGGCGTTACTCCCCTAGCTGTTTATCCAGGGTGTGGTGTTTTATTTGTGCAACCTAGAAGAGGGATCTGGAATGAGAAGTAGGTCTGAATACTGGATAATAGTATTATTTCACATAAACAACATCAATACTGTTTAGTCATAGCCGTCTATCACCAATATCAACATTTTTGTTGGTATAAATGATCTTTACTTATTGGTGCATCAAATTGCCTGAGAACGCCACTCCCTATCCACTAAAAGCTTTGGTTACAAGTATTGCCCCAAAGTAAAACTGGCTTGCCATATTACCAACATTCCCTGGGATGCAAGCTGTGTGGCTAAAATACTTTGCCAAATTTTATTATAGCAAAGTAATATATATTTTGGGTTACCCCATGAGCTGCTAGATTCTCCCACCTTCCACTGATAAAATTCTAGTATTGGAGTTGCAGGTTTGTGAAGAGGAGAGACAAGGTAAATCCTCCCTAAGTTTCTAAGTTGCCAGGTGAGGTTTGCACCAGATGTCTACTGTCCTTGTTTGAGTACTTGAAACACTAGGAAATAACTAGTCAGAACTCTTGATCGTTAGAGTTCCAAGGGAGGTGATGCTGACCAAGTTTTCTGCCTGAACCGTGAGCCCCTCTAAGAGTAAGTTACACCCAATGTGAGTCCTTCAATGAGTCAGTCAAGTTCTCTGGTCGATACTACCAATGCTCTCACCTGCAAGCATTGTTTTTCCATTCTTCCTAGTGTTTTTCCAAGGAACGGTGGTTACAAAGAGGTGGAACAAAGTCTGTGTCATTGTTCCTGGTTGGCATAAGGAGAGCAATTAGTGGGGGAGTAAGATCAGAAAGAGGAGGGAGCTTCTCTGAATCAGCCCAATCTCTTCTTCCCTTCAGCATGTGGGTAATTGAGGGCAACATTTGGCCACTTAGACTTATGTGTGTCTTAGTGTGAATTTATCTCCATGAACAAAGAGAAGCTTGTCCTCTCTCATACCCATTCAGTGTCCCAGGGGCTGCTTTCTATCATCTATCTTTACGTGAAGGATCTGACCACTTCTCATTCTTCCTACCATACTGGATTATAGTTACCAACCTTGTATTCATGGGCTTGGTGGCAGATGGAGCTTTGCTACCTGGTTCCTGTGCTTCCACTGAAGTTCTTATTTCCCTACTTATGTTATGTAATCACCAGGATCCATTATTGCCGGATATTTAGAATCTGGTGCCTCTGCCATTTTCCCCCTTTGTTTCATTAATCTGGAGCTACTTAAACTTTCTTGGGAAGAGCCTAGATTATTTTAGGCATATGTCCGTGGGTCTCCAGGAGCAAATTAGAAATATGGTAGTTGTTTCTGGGATGGAAAAGAAGGTTCAGAATATATGAAAGAAATACAACAAAGAGTTTCTTCAGACCCTTCACTCAAGCAGCAGCTATTTAAGAACGATATGATGCATGAGTACACCTGTGATGTGGAAGTCTAAACTCATCCAATTGTATTCATTTTACATGTGTGATTTTATTGTGTATCACTTATATGTCAATAAAACATAAAAACATAAACAATTAGAGAGCCGATCCCATTCCTTCTACCACTACCCAACTGCACCTTCTGAAGATTGACCTTGATGTTAAGTTCTGATTGCCTTTGCATTAGCTCCAAAGGGACTAGTCTGTAAAAGCCATGTGATTGCCATATCCTTGCTTTTGCTTATTTTTCCCAAATCTTAACATCAGCAGCAGAGAAGTATGGTTTCTGGTTAGAAGTAATGGTAGCTAGAGTTCTATAAGTTTTATTAACTTGTCCTCAACTTCTCGATCCTGACTGCATGATCTAACTCACAGCGATGGTCACCTTTAGTCACGATTAACTGAGCTTACTCAGATATCTTAGTGAATCTGTTCATACTTCTGTTGAAGAATGGCATCTTCTCGTGAGAGGTACCACCTTGTTCTCCTTGTCTCATTTCTTTTAAGACAGTCATATTTTCCATAGGAAGCACAGAACCTTTGTGGCTGGATTGCTATGGACACACCTCTTGTCTCTGGTGTGCGTCAAGGCATTGGCTTGCAAATCACACGGTTGGCCAAAGGCAAGCTATTCCTGTGATGTTAGGGTATCCTTTTTGTATCTGTGAAGTACCAACAAGATTTCATTTAGTGTGTTAGATTTTATCAGATATGCTCTGACACATCCCTTAATACCCTAATCCATATCTTCCAAAGTCAGGCAAGTCTGCAACTGAGTCCCTGTTTCCAGGGGCAGTATAAATAAAAATCTTTTTGACCCACCTTGGGCTATCTCACCCAGCAGCATGAATACTCAGATTCTACCCATTGCACATTCTGCCTCCTACGTATATTGTTGTAACTACTAGGCCACTTCATAAGTAAGCCTGGGTCCCGGCCTCTTCCTGATGTTTCTGATTTTGAACCCAGGAATATTTGGCTTCTACATGCTATTAGTATTATAGATCAAAAGAATATTAGTCTCCTTGATTTCAGACTTCTGTCTCCTACCAATGCCTACATCTGGTGTCACTGGCATTGTTGCTGAAATCCCTGCCTTAAAAATTGTCTATCCTGTGATTGACATAGGAACCAGAGTTAGTATTTGGATTCCAGGAGTCAGATTAGTAGCTCTGCCTTGGATCTTAGAGCTTTTCAATTTAACAGAGGGGATCTTTGTTACATGCCGGATTGTGTCCTCCCAAAATGCGTACGTTGAGGTCTTCGCTTCCAATACTTCACGACGTGGTCTTATTGGGAAATAGAGTCACCGCAGTGTAATTAGGTAAGATGAAGTCATGCTGAAGGAGGATTGGTCCCTAATCCAATATGAGTGACGTGCCTTTGAAAAGGGGGAATTTGGACATAGACAAACCCCCCAGGAAGAATCCCAGGTGGAGATTAAAGCATAGTTGGAGTGCTACGTTTACAGGTTATACGAAATGCTCTCAGCAGACCACCAGAAGCTAAGAGGAAGGCACGGAACAAATTTTCCCTCACAGCCCTCAGAAGGAACAAACACTTTCAACACCTTGACCTTGGATTTCTAGCATCCAGAGCCACGAGACAGTAAGTGTTTGTTGTCTAAGCTACCCAGTTTGTGGTACTTTGTCATGGCATCCCTAGCAAATGAGTACAGTCTCCAAGTGGCTCTTGGCTATGGGATTTCCAAATGCATTCTCATAAAAAGATGTAATATTCTGAGTCTAACTCGGTGTTATTTATATTCTTCCTTTTATTAAGTTATTACACTCTCCCAGAGACTTAGCCTTGAATGACCTACTTCCATTCTTTAATATTTGCCTTGGGTAGAAAAATGCATGTTTCAAAGTAAAATTGAAGGGACGATATTTGGGCTTCACTGATAAACGTTTACCTACTTGTATACAAAAACAACAATGCTTAGATATTAAATATTCTTGGAGAAGATTTATGAAACCCACAGAATGTCGTTTATTGCGGAAGTAATATGAAACACTTAGATACTTAACAATTAGATTTTTCCATGCTTTTTACCCATGATGGATTTATATTTTTATGTTCTCGAAATGGTATAAATTTCTTCATGGGAAAAAATATAAATTTTAGGTTAATTCTGATCATATGTGTACTCTTTAAATCGCCTGCCATTTTTTTCTGGTTGGCAACACTATCCACTTTGGGAAGTATTCTGTAATATGGAGTTATATAAGTTTTCTGTAGTCCAAAAAGTAGTTAGTTAACATAGAACTATGATATGTCTGTTGATTTATTTTCACAAATGATGCCTATATCTAAATTACATAAGGGAATTATTAAAATGAATTAAAAACACAGAATCCATCAATTTAATATTTATTAGAAAAAGTGAGACAAAGAACGTTTGATGGCCTATTCCACTAATTGAAAGACATACATATTTATGTATATATTCACGCAGGTGTATGTATAAATACACACATATACAATGCTTTATTTTGAAATATTTTAAATTACTCAGTATCTGTATGCTTCATTTTTGTCTTTATCAGTTTTTGGTGTTGCTTACATATATTCATGAAAAACTGAATGGAAGCTGAAATGGAATATTTTAAATACAGAAGTCTCTAAGTTAAAATTTGTTAATAAGTGAATTAGGCCTGAAATGGGCAAATGAGTATACTCTGATTGATGATTTGCAAATAGAGCAGAGGTGACTTCTGAACGTTCTCCCTTTTTCTAGCTCATTGATCATTTCGAGACCTAAAGATACACCAAAGTGTTCCACAGAACGTGGTGGTGGACAGAGTTCTTCAGGGCCCAGGAGATAAATTAATTCCATGAGGTTCCTCACTTCTAGATTCTAAACACAGTAGCTCTATTGTCATGTTTTTCATAACATATTTTTGTATCCTATAAGATTATAGTAAGCGACAATAAGCCCCTATTAATTAAGAAAAATTATGAAAACAATGGACTTGTCCAAATAGTATCATTTAGATACCAAAAATGTCTTTTAAGAAAAGTTTAGCTTTCTTCTTAAGCCCCTAACTTCTGGGCACCTGGGGGGCTCGGTGGGTTAAGCACCTGACTTCAGCTCAGGTCATGATCTCATGGCTTGTGAGTTCGAGCCCCAAATCGGCCTTTCCTCTGTCAGCACAGAGCCTGTTTTGGATCCTCTCCTCCTTCCCTCTCTGTCCCTACCCCACACTGTCTCTCTGTCTCTCAAAAATAGAATAAAAACATTAAAACAAACAAATAAAAAATCTAACTACCATCACCATGTGAACTCACACACACACTTGAGCTTTTAACGTTGTATAATTACACTATTGAGTTCCACGTGGTTTAATTGCATATATGATGTGCTCTAGAGATATTTCTACTGGTTTGTGTGACTAAATGATTTATGTTAGAGTTTTTTTTTTTTTTTTTTTTTTTTTTTTTTTTAAAAAAGAAATTTTTTTTTTTTTTTTTTAAAAAATAATTTTTGTTTTTTTTTTTTTTTTTTTTTTTTTTTTTTTTATCCAGAAAAGGATACATTTAATTCATTTATCAAAACAGTTCAATTAGGTTTTTCCCACAAGGATTTTTTGTTGTTGTTGTTGTTGTTGTTAAAACTTTACTTACACTTCCTAGGAAAAATAATGTTTTCTGGGGGCGCCTGGGTGGCGCAGTCGGTTAAGCGTCCGACTTCAGCCAGGTCACGATCTCGCGGTCCGTGAGTTCGAGCCCCGCGTCAGGCTCTGGGCTGATGGCTCAGAGCCTGGAGCCTGTTTCCGATTCTGTGTCTCCCTCTCTCTCTGCCCCTCCCCCGTTCATGCTCTGTCTCTCTCTGTCCCAAAAATAAATTAAAAACGTTGAAAAAAAAATTAAAACAAATAATGTTTTCTGTAAAACATATATTCACAACATAAGGAATTTAAGTAATGTGAAACACAGTAGAAGATAAAGGGAGAAAACAATCTCTCCAATCTTTTTACCAGAAATGTAGAGATAAACTTAAGGTATATATCATTCTAAAAGTCTTTGTAAAAATACACACTGATGAAAATATATAAATATAGATAGTAAAGTGAACAGAAATATAGTTCAAAGTATATTTTTAAAGTTGTCATATCACGTATTTTGAAATAATAAATTACATGATGTTGGTGTTAATTTTACTTGAAATCAATATACTGATAAAACTGAAAAAAGTGGACAAAATTATTGAACATAAAATTTCTCACAACGTATTATTTCTTTTTTTTAATTTTTAAGTTGATTTATCTATTCTGAGAGAGAGAGAGAGAGAGAGAGAGAGAGAGCGAGCACAAGACAGGGAGGGGCAGAGAAAGAGGGGGGTCATGAGAATCCCAAGCAGGCTCCGTGTTGTCAGCACAGAGCCTGACTCGTGGCTCAATCCCATGAACTGTGAGATCACGACCTGAGCTAAAATCAAGAGTCAGAGGCTTAACTGACTGAGCCACCCAGGCACCCCTCACCAGATATTATTTCTGTAGTTGAGATAGTTTTTTTTAAGATAGTAAAAGTCTAGGGTCATTATGTTTTTATTTATTGTCACATCTCAATATTAGCCTCTGCCACCGAAGACAAGGACATTAATACATTGGCTCTTCCTTCTCACATGTCAATTCTGTAATTATATTAGTTCTTATATTCTCAACTCTGTAACGTTGTTATTCAGTTATGTAACAATACTTCCAAAGGTTATTGAGTATCACTATTGCACGTAAGTTGATTCATACTCAACAGAACTCATTTTACCATGGTTTCTCAGTGTTTGTTTTTTTTTGTTGTTGTTGTTATTTTTTATCAGACTGTCCTTTGACCAGATTTAATTTTTTTTTAACATTTATTTATTTTTGAGACAGAGAGAGACAGAGCATGAACGGGGGAGGGGCAGAGAGAGAGGGAGACACAGAATCGGAAGCAGGCTCCAGGCTCTGAGCCATCAGCCCAGAGCCCGACGCGGGGCTCGAACTCACGGACCGTGAGATCGTGACCTGAGCTGAAGTCGGACGCTTAACCGACTGCGCCACCCAGGCGCCCCTACCAGATTTAAAACTGACCAAGAACTATTTCTTCCCTTCAAGGTGCCATGGATTTTACCTGCGTTGTGTCCATGTTGCGTATTCATGCAACTATTTGTCGCTAAGTGGTTTTATTTTTGCCAGCAGCGCTTCCTGCCCTTTTGTCTAGTCCTTATATAAGTAGCGTTCAAATTGTGGTCCCCACAGGAGCAGCAGGCGATCACCTGGGAACTTGTTTGAAATACGAGTAAGTTCTCAGCCTTCCTCAGACCTGCCGAATCAGATAGTAGGGAGTTGAGCCCAGCCTTCTGTGTTTTCACAACACCAGCAGATGGTTCTGAACAACATTCAAGCTTGAGAACCACTCCTTCCTACCATTGATTCCGAACTTTGGAAAACCTAAATCTCAGCTTACTGCCTCGATTCTGCAGCATCCCCTGATGCCCCCTGTGCGTTTTCTTATTTCAGTGAATCGCGTTCTTAGGTAATTCTAAGCTGTTTAACTTACATCGTTATTTCCACTATGACAGTGTGCTGTGTTAACACAGCTGATTTGATGGCTTTTCGTTTTGTCCGTTCCTGGAGGGTGATGCCTGAGACCTATGGTTTTGCTTTGATCTTAAGTGGGACATGGTTTTTCGATTGTATGGCAGACAAAGCTGCTGTTGTTCTCTCCGCACTATGTTGTGAGAGCACAGTATTTGGTGTCCCATCCAGTTATTGTGGCCTGAAGTGTAGTGAATCCCGGAAGTAGACGTCCTCGCTCTTGCAACATTTATTCGTCTCCTACATCAGGGCTCATGGCACCTGTACCTTTGAGGGGCGGTGGAGTGGATACCCCCTCCTTTGGAATGTAGATCATCTCTCTATTTCAGTATTTCACCCAACTGTCCTCAAATTTGCGAAAATATCCACCTGATTTTCCAGCGTCTTTGTTTTTATGTTTGTCCCCGTAGCTGTTGCCACAAATGCCCAGTGAGAAGGAGGAAACCATGAATATCCCCACTCTGGGGATTATATGCATATACGTGAATAACATTATGTACTTGGTATGTAAATGTCACAACAGTGTTTGCACCATTTCATACCCACCACGCTCGCAGACGACCACCCGATCACCTACTTAAGAGGTTCCCAAGCAGTTTCGGAGAGTCCAGAAACCCTCTCATGAATGGACATGGGAAGATCGTGTTGCGGAGAAGTCTCCTGTGGGTCCCCTGGAAAAGTTCTGCCTTTGTCCATCTGCCCTATGGGAGTGTCCCACTGTGTTCTATTTAGCCAAGTACAGCTACCTTTACTCCCGAACAAGCGGTGACACGGGGGCGGTTGTTCTGTTTTGTTTTGGTTGTGTGTGAGAAAACACTGCCAAAGACACTGAAGTGTCTAATTCAGAAGACGGAAGTTCAAGGACAGCACAAGGCGGTCGCCACTGAAGCTTATAGTCTTCCTGACTGCTGTCCCCTTCTGCTGTACTCTGCTTCCATGTCGGCGGGAGTGAAGCAAAGGACCTCGGTCTCCCTTTCCGGCTCACATTCGGCCCCCGGAGAAAATCAAAAGAGCCCATGATGCCTTCTACCCCAAGCTACGTCAGTCAGCACAAGAAGCCAGGGCTCTCGATGACTGTCATCCCCTCACGTAAATCCCTTATGGCCTCGCACACACTGTCCCTCTCCCCAGCTGGTGGGAGCAGCCAGGACAGAAGGATGGTCCAGAGAGGAGATGGGAATTCTGCAGTGGCTCCATCTTCTGGGGGGTGAAAGCTGGCCCAGGTGGCAGGGCTGGACTTGGAGACCCCCCCCCCCCCCCCCCGGCGACACATCCATGGGGATGGGCAGACGTGGAGCTTGCATGTAATCTTTTCTGGTAGCTTCTGGCTGTTCCCATGAAATAAATTGTCAAGTGAGACTGAAGGAGGGACATTGGGGATTATAGTGAAGACAAGGAACTTTCAAGGATACAAAAGAAAATAAAGAATGAAATAGTCATCTGTATAATTAAGAGAACCAAGGGCAACAGAAATAGAGCATTGTTGTCCAAGAACATCGGTACCCGATTCTGGGCATAAAATCCTCCTGTGCTTTCTTGTCTCAGAGAAAAAAGTCCCCATGAGCTCTGACTCCATCTCCTACTGCTTTAGTGCTCATTCATCCTGCTCCAGTTAGACTGGGCTCTATGGTTCCTTCTATATGTTAGAAAGGCTCCCGCCCCGGGACCTTTGCACCTGCCTTTCCTGCCACATATAAGTCTCTCTTCCTGGATCCCCCACTTAGTTCTGGCCTCTCTTCCTTGAAGTTTTGCCCTAACGTGCCATCTCACTGAGGCCTCCCCACATCCTGACTCTAAAGTGTCCCTCCCCAGTCTCTGTCTTTCCTCTGCTTTATCAATCAATTCCTAAGCTAACATGAAATTAACTTTTTTGTATTGCTTTCGCTCCCGAAGGAAAAGGCATTCTTTGTATGCATTTACTTGTGGTTACAACTGTGCCTGGCACAGATTAGCAATAAAGAACTTTCGCTGAACAAATGCATGGGGAGAATTCCAAGGACACATGGAATAATTGTGTCTTATTCATTTTGTATCATCCATTTCTCATTTTCACGAACAGGAAACACTCATTACATGCCAGAAACACACAGGCACTGGTCTTGTTTCGGTGTGTGCACTGAACTTGTAACTCAGTCGCACAAGAGCATTGAGTCTTTGAAGCTGCTTATACCCACAGAAAGGAATTAAAAATTTTTTTTCTTTTTTTTTTTTTAATTTTTTTTTTTCAACGTCTTTTATTTATTTTTGAGACAGAGAGAGACAGAGCATGAACGGGGGAGGGGCAGAGAGAGAGGGAGACACAGAATCGGAAACAGGCTCCAGGCTCCGAGCCGTCAGCCCAGAGCCTGACGCGGGGCTCGAACTCACGGACCGCGAGATCGTGACCTGGCTGAAGTCGGACGCTCAACCGACTGCGCCACCCAGGCGCCCCTAAAAAATTTTTAAGCATCTATCTAAGCCAGATGAAGAAGAACTCTGTTAACAGCCTAATCTATTTGGATGATTTTCTAACATCTCATTTTGTAACTGAAAATACAGGGCTACGGATCCACTGCTGAACCATTACTCTAGCCTATTTGTATACATACTATATTTAAAAGCATCTTGAATTTATTAGCCTGGGAGCACCTTATATGCATGTATTATGCATTTTTTGTATATCCAACGGTTACTTATTTGTGACACATAATATGTATTCTATAAAATATTATTGCTATTTCCTTTCTAACTGGTTTTATAAGATACATTCGTATATAGATCGGCAGAGTATTATCAACAATTTTCCCTTGTTTGGTTTTACTGTATCCACAGAACAGCAGGCTCCCCTTTCCAGAGACTTGACGTCCAAAGATACATGGCTTCGAAAGGAAAACGTAGCTTTTTGCCTAAATTGGCAACGGAGTTAGTAAACTTCACAATTCAAGACTAGTTCTATTTTGGAATGTGAGTAATCCGTTTGGGGTATTCATTGATGAAACTAACTGGATACTTTCCAAGTTCCTCTTTACACTGCATAACGGTGGTGTTTTACATTCAGAATGAGGTAGAAAATTATAGAAAATAGGTGCATACAGAAAAATTTCATCTGAAATATTTCAGGGAAACAATGAGTGATCATCTCACAACTCTCTTCAGATTGAATTTTGAATCCGAGTCGATCAACTCAGAAAAAACAATGGATTGGTCTATCATCCATAATCTTACGGCCGGACTTTTCCTTCAAACAGGCAACTTAACAAAATTGTGATAAAAAGAACCATGTTTGTTTTATTGAAAGGATATTTAGGGACATAATCACTGAAAGCAGAAATGGCTTGTTTTCTGGGTAGCAGCATAATATGGTTGGGAGTGTGGCCATTGGATCAAAATAAGCAATTAAAATGTATTCACTGTGCCCAAATTTTATCCATTTTCTCACAATCGCTCATAATGCAAATGGAGACCTCATATTTGATTGAAGTCCTTCATTTATGGTGAAATCTCTGATATTTTATCTCGAGGAAACGGTATAAGCAGCTCTTTGCCTTCACCTCACACTTACCTGTTTCTGTTATTGTTCGAACCTGTTGGGCATTGCTTTCTGTAAGCTTTCAAGGACAATTTGGTCAGTGGTCAATAATGTTGCATCACTACTGCGTTCAAAAAGCAGGCAAACAGGTATGCTTTCCACCCGCAATAAAACCATCTGGGCAGCTCCAGTGTGGCAATAGGTTGCTAAATATCAACATGTAGATTTAAAGAAATATATTCACTTTTATTTTTAAGATATCCCTCCGGCATCTAAAAATACTGGTGGGCCACCTTTGGTTTAAGATTATCTATTACCACAACTTAATCTAGCCCACCCTACACGGTGCCAACTTATGTTTTATTCTCTATCAATGATTCCGAAACCTGCGTATGTTTTTAGTCCGATCACACGATTATTTTACACTGTTCTTTAAAGTTTCTCCTATGATGGCTTATTTCTTCCAAGTGTGTTGCAGTCCCTGGAGTTTACATGGGATTTTAGGATAGAGTAGGACCAATCTATTTAGGTTCTGTGCTTACTCCAAGGGCACAGTTTACTCCTATGTAGAGGCATCCTTCCTAGCCCCTCACGGTCCGGGGCTTCAACTGGGAACCTGAACTATCACCCCAGACACCTTCCCCTGGGCTGGCATTGAACTCCAAGAGAGGCTAAGTGCTGAAAGCCCTGTCTGGGCTTCAGTGCCTTAGCCGCCGGTTTCTGCCAGGTTTCTGCACAGTGGCAGCTTTGGAGTGAACCAATAATCTGGGGCAACTTTACACGCAGATTTTTCGTCTGCTGCTTTCAGGGTTGCTGCTCTTCGAGTTCAAGACATTTTCTGAGACCTGGACTACTGTCTCTTCGCCTGGGAAGAATAGACCTTGTAAATATATTTTTTTTAACGTTTATTTATTTTGGAGACAGAGAGAGACCGAGCATGAACGGGGGAGGGTCAGAGAGAGGGAGACACAGAATCTGAAACAGGCTCCAGGCTCTGAGCTGTCAGCACAGAGCCCGATGCGGGGCTCGAACTCACGTACCGCAAGATCATGACCTGAGCCGAAGTTGGCCACCCAACCGACTGAGCCACCCAGGCGCCCCAAAAATAGACCTTTTATTTAGGTTTCACGTCTTTTGCTAAGCCACCTGTGCTTGCCGCTCGAGGAAGCCACGCCTTTTTGTCACTGCCCCATCATGCATCCGGGGAAAAAACTCTTTCCTTTGCATTTTGAGGTCCATGTTTCAAAACCCAACAGCGTTCTTTCCCCATCGGAGCCTTAATACACAGAAACCATGTACTAGACTCGACAGACGATGGGTATAAACGCTCTATATTCTCATTCCCCGCCTGAACATCCTGAGTTTGAGAGTTTAAAGTTGTTTTCTTTTTTCTGTGATGATTCAATTCACATCGTATAATGTCTTCCAGGTTTCCCATATTGACACGTATCGCAAAATCCCTTCTCTTCAAAGGCTGGAAGGGCTCCATTTTCTTTACAGATGCGTCAGCTCATTCCGTAGTGAGGCTGTTTCCACATCTTAGCTATTGTGATGGTGTCACAGGGAATGTAGGGATGTTTATGTCTCAAGATCCTGATTTCAATTCTCTTGGATGAACATCTAGACGTTGGGCTGCTAGGTCATCCAGTGGTTCAAGGTTTAAGACTTTGAGGAACCTCCTCCATACTGCTTTCCATTGTGGCCATGTCCTTTTGCTTTCCCACCAACAGTCAATGTATAAAACGTGGAGTAAAACTAAAATTTGGAGAATTGGGCCGATTCTCCCCGTCATCTCTTTGCACCTCTCTGTATACAAACACATTCCCACACATTTATTTGGGGACATTCCCCAGAATGTACGTTTCCCATAATTCTTGTAATTATGAGCTGCATGACTAGTCTTGGCCACCGGGGACAAAAGCAAGTTTTATGCTCTTGTTGGATAGAGTGAATGCGTCTCGATACCTGTCTACAGGCTACAGTGTAGATCAGAGGATTCAAACTCCAACCTCCAACCACGAGATGACCTGATAATGGAAATTTGCACAGAGGGAGCACAAAGTTTGGGAAGCTGTGGTCTCTGCCCCTGTGCCAGGGTTTGGCACCTCTCGATGGCTTTCTCTGAGCTCTGGTAGTGAGAGGGAGAAGTAAACGTCCTTCTTGTTGAGACCAGTCTTGATTTTTATTACCCATAGCCACATCTAATCCTAACGGTGCGTTCTTTAATTCGGATGGTATAGATGCTGTATTTTTTTTTAATGTTTATTTATTTTTGAGACAGAGAGAGACAGAGCATGAACATGGGAGGGGCAGAGAGAGAGGGAGACACAGAATCGGAAGCAGGCTCCAGGCTCTGAGCCATCAGCCCAGAGCCCGACGCGGGGCTCGAACTCACGGACCTTGAGATCGTGACCTGAGCCGAAGTCGGACGCTTAACCAACTGAGCCACCCAGGCGCCCCTAGGTGCTGTATTTTAAATCTTGCATTGTACAGATATTATATGTCTGAAGACACAGGCACGCAACAAATGGGAAAAAAAAATCAAAGTTTTTCATCATAATTGTGTTTTTGACTCTCTGATACTATAAATATAAATA
Organism: Panthera uncia; assembly: GCF_023721935.1. Lineage (NCBI taxonomy): Eukaryota > Metazoa > Chordata > Mammalia > Carnivora > Felidae > Panthera > Panthera uncia. The sequence goes on from NW_026057576.1 coordinate 72,519,670, forward strand.
GTATTTTTATTTGTGATCCCAGAAGTCGTAAGCAATAAGAAGCCTTGAATAATGTCAGTATTTTAAATAAGGAAGTGGAACCAAAATCTAGCTGAAATGTTCATATTATTAAAAAAATGTAGGGGCGCCTGGGGGGCTCCGTCGGTTGACCGTCTGACTTCCGCTCAGGTCACACTCTTGCGGTTTGTGGGTTCGAGCCCTGCCTTGGGCTCTGTGCTGACAGCTTGGAGCCTGGAGCCTGCTTTGGATTCTGTGTCTCCCTCTCTCTCTGCCCCCCCCCCCTCACATTCTCTGTCTCTCTCTCCTTCAAAAATAAATAAACATTAAAAAATTTAAAAAAATAGGGGCACCTGGGTGGCTCAGTCAGTTAAGTGTCCAACTTCGGCTCAGGTCACGATCTCACGGTCCGTGGGTTAGAGCCCCGCGTCAGGCTCTGGGCTGATGGCTCGGAGCCTGGAGCCTGCTTCCGATTCTGTGTCTCCCTCTCTCTCTGCCCCTCCCCCGTTCATGCTCTGTCTCTCTCTGTCTCAAAAATAAACATTTAAAAAAATTTTTTTTTAATTTAAAAAAAAATTTTTTTAAATGTAATACATGAACATAAAAAGTTGCATGTCATTGGTGATGGAGGCAACTTCGTAAAGATGTTAAAATGCAGGATGATTGGCATTCTAGGAGGGGAGTTCATTAAAGCACGAAACAGGTAGGGGTACCTGGGTGGCTCAGTCGAATGAGCGTCCAACTCTTGATTTTGGCTCAGGTCATGATCTTATGGTTTGTGGGTTCCAGCCCTGTATCCCGGGTGCACTTATAACATGGAGCCTGCTTGGGATTCTCTCTCTCCCCCTCCCTCCCTCTCTCTCTCTCTCTCTGCTCCTTCCCTGCTTGCATTCTCACTCTCTCACTCTCAAAATAAATAAATATTTTTTTAAAAAATCAACACGAAGCAGATAAATTAAGAGAAAGTTCCTCTTCAATACGAGTTAACTGTTTTCATATGTACTTTTCTTAACATGTTCAACTCTTTAGGGACTTCTAACCCTCCTGAAATGTTTCCACTCTTTAGGGACTTCTAACCCACCTTACGTGTTCATATGTTAAACAATCTGCATTATCCCACACAGCTGAGACACCTTGGTGATTTGGTAATGCAACAGATTACTTTGTCTCACTCAAAACTGATCAGCTTTGAGGACCCTTCATTTGCATAGTTTAAAAAAATGTTCTCCTCTTTCAGTAAAAAGCAACAAGTCCTGGTCCAAAAAGACACTGGGTACACGCAATGAAGACCCCACTGATCATTTGGTTTTCGGTGAAATCTCTTCACTTCCTACAATCACTCCTGTACCTATATTTTTAGTTTGTTCAAAAAAAAAAGTTATGTTAATTTCTTATGATATTTTTGAGCCGAATTGAGATACAGACTTTTCAGATGACTCATGTAGCAACACAGCAAGCATCTGCTCAGACTACCAGGAGGGCATTAAATAAAAAGTGAGCATGTGTGCCCTCTTTAAGACATTAGACATGACCAGCTGTTTCATATTCTCAGAGCTCTTTCAATAATAAAAAGCTCCCAGGAAGCTTCCAGGTAAGTGGGTTTGCAGAGGCAGTGGGCCTGGGAGGCTGAGTGTGCGGGCAAGGAGATACAATAGCATTGCTCAGCAGTCTTGCATTTTCTAGGGCAAGCTGGTGACAGCCTCCCCAGCCCACGGGCATGCATTTTGCCCATGGGCAAAATCCATGCATAGAAAGACCAATCTACTAGCCCCTGTTCAAATACCCCCTTCGAATTTAAAATATTTAGGTGCTCACTGTAATGCAATTCTAAATATAGAAAAATCGGGCTCCTTTTAACTGTGCAGGGTATGTTATAAATCATCTTGAGTAAGCAGAGTAGGAATCCTGCAAGAGAAAGCTTTTTATGCTTTTCCCCTTTCGTGGCTAATAATTGGAATAATTCATTAAACTCCTTTATCATGATACCCTTCCCAACATCACTGGCGGAAGCATACTCTAAAAGGGCATTTATCCATTCAACTTTAAAGTACACAAGACCAACACTGTACCGTACTTACTTCAAACAAGAGCTACACCGAGTCCCCACTAGCATAGTAGATCCCATCAGGGTATTCCTAAATGAAAGTGAGTCCTGGATCTCTGGAAAGGACTCTGTTACAAACAGGGCTGAATGGCACCTTTATCTACATCCACTGCTCCATGGCTTGCTGAGTGGTCTTAGCTATCTGTTCCAGGGGCAGACACTTGGGGTCAGTGAAGGCAATCTGGTTCTTATCGTCAGTTACCTGAAATTTGGAATGGAGAGACATAAAGCCTGGAGTCCCTTATGCTGAGCCTCACCAAAGGCAGACTGGTCACAGCAAAATCCACAAGCTCCTTCTGCTGATTTTCTAGTGTTATCATGGCTTCTTCCCCAGCTCCCTGGCTTCGCTAATAAGTTCTTATTTTAATTTAGCTACCCCCGTGCCTGCTCTTCTCCTCTCCCTAAAATAGTAAGAGTCATTTCCTACTGCTTGCAATAAAGAAAATATTACTCATATGTAAACTAGTCTCTGGGCTTACCATTATTTTTTGCCACTATCTCTATATCTCCAGTGCCTAGGTTGTTAAGGACATCACTGATTTCACAAACTTCTTTATATTTCAAATCTCTATCATCTAAGCTAGTAAAACATATTAACTAGATAAGCTTGTTGATTGCTTACATTTTACTCCTTTTAAATTTCAAGAGAACCCCTTCTTTAAATAGGAAGGATGGAAAGACATTTGGAATTGATGGGGTATGAATTATAAGACAAAGGTTGGTAAGGAAAAAGGTACATCAGATGGGGTCCTATGAGGTACTTAAGCTCGGAGAGCCTGGAAAGGATTCAGAGCATTTGAAGCCGGAGTTAAACACCATCCGATATATATTTACCAGTGGGGACTGGGCAGCAGATGAGCGATGGGGAAGTTCAAACAGGGTGAGGATTTGTCGCTGTTGCTAAGGTGGGAAACAGTAGTAGCAGCTAGGGTTGGGTATTGGCAGTGTGAAAGGGAAAACATAATCAGGTCTGAGAGAAATGTTCAGGAATTTAAAGGACTGGGGCTTGATTATCCACCCGGTCCAAGGG